>NC_056733.1:837354053-837654053 GCF_019279795.1 Protopterus annectens
TACCTTTCAGTGTTTTAATTTAAATAACTTGATTATGGATTACCAGTGGTGTGTTTACTGATGTGTGACTACTTACTCCATGTTACATTGTTGTGAGACGATTCATGCTCTCTTATTCTGTATGTATTCTAAGGTCACATTATCTTATAAAAAGAGGGTACATGTTCATTTATTTATGTATTTATTGTAGAATAGCGCTTAGAGATGGAATAACTTCGGAGTTAGAAAAATTAAGAGGAGGGATGAGGTGCAGGGGTCTTATCCCCCTGCTAAAAAACACTTATTTCATGTAGCTCTAGATGTGTTTTGCAAGAAACAGTTCTGTCCTTCAGTACATATGTTTAGAGCTTTTGTCTACTTGAAGCAACAGTTTTATGTAACAAGGTTGATGATTTGCATTTTGAGTGTCTTTGATTCAAGCTTTTGTAGTGGAACCATTTACTTGTGCACTAGCTCTGCAAAGTATGTGCCATCTCCATGTATCCCAGCCTGGATTTGTTCAGTATTATGGAATGTTGACTTCTCTGATTTCACTAATAATAACTAGGTAGCACAATGCAGTTAAAATAGGCTGCAGCTTAGATACATTCTCTGCTGTTTGTAACATCCTGGAGTAAATGCAGATATTAGAGGTAGTAAAGCAGTTCAAGAGCTGAAGACACATGCTGCTACGTGCTAAACTAAATTACAGCAACTCTCCTTTAGCTCTGTTCTTCAGAGTTTTGTTGAAGATGTTTTGGTTTGCTACACACTAGATGTTTTTATTGATACATGTATAAAGGGGATACAGTCTGATTATAGATTATTTCCAATTTGTTGAAGCTTACCTTACATTTAACAAGTAGGTGTGTGAGCACAAATCAGAATGGTGTTAGTATGCTGCCAACACACATCATGCTGTTTTATTTCCATTTTCCCTGAAGTTAAAAGCTGTGCTGTCTATCCCACTGTATGTTTCCCATGGCGGTTTTCAGGACTGGCCTGTATTACGTAAGTGGTAAACCTTTATGTTAATAAACACCAAACAAAAGCTTAGGGAATCAAACTTTAGCAAATCTTAATTTTCTGCACTAAACTACCATACAGTCCAATTACAGACTGTTTTTTTCTCTCTGTACTTCATGAATCAACACTATTACCATTGAAGGAAGAATCGCATCTTACGGATGCTTATTTTTTTCTTCTAGTTTTAATGTCCTTCAGGGGATACCATCAGAGAAAACATTTAGCAAAGGAATGAACACATATTCTGGTACCTGTGGGTACTGGGACATATTCTCACTTTTCACCAAGTAATTTACAGCTTACAAACTCAACAGGGCTAGCTTTCCTGACTGCAGTCATCGTAGCTGCAATATGTTTCATTATAGAAAAAAAACTTCTTATACATCTTAATGGGTAAAAATTAGAGCAGTTACAGAACTGCAAATACAGACTAGAATTTACTTAAAAGAGAGACACTCCCATGTTCTTAAGTTAATTACAAGTGTGGGGAATGTCCAGTATTACAAAAGTAAGCAAGAATGTTGAAATGCATACCCAGTAAAATGTAGCGCAGTGAATCTCTGTATGGTAGGTTATAATAAAACATATATATTTGTCACAGAGTCCACATATGACATGCATGCTCATAGGTGGACCCAGTCTGGACTTGGGAAGGATAGTCTGCTTCCAAAGAAATTTGCACTAAACATTATGTTTTTCAAATTCCTGCTTGCTGTTTCAATATGTATGATTGAACTTGGACTGACAAGCAAAACACGGATAAGTTGTTTTTCCCCTATGCCTGTTGATGGGAGCAGTCAAATGAAAAATTGACAACAAATCCGATTCATACACTTTTGGACTTTATCTAAACTATGACGAAGAATCATGTAATTACCTAGAAATCTAAATATCATTTTCGCAGACTAGGGATGATATACACTCTGACACAGAGTAGTGTTTGTCTCTAAATATGATTTTACATGTAATAAAAGGCACAAACATACCTCTCCGAGGACTCCTAGTAGCACAAAAATAATAACTGAATAAAATAACTCATAAACTTCCTTTCTGGATCTGAATTGCAGTCCAACGACAATCTGCTGGAATGTACCAAACTGCTAAGGAAGGCCAAGAGTGCTGTTTGTGATGCATTTTTTAATTATTTTTGGCCCTTACCAGCTTATTCTTCAGTTTTCTTCCCTTTCCCCTTACTGACCTATTCACATCCTACTCTTGCCTGGCTTGACATCACACATCATCCCAGTGGGATCTCCACTTCCTTTGTGGGATATGTTTTTCAGATTCAACATCTTTTTGTGGCCAGCAGTAGGGGTAAGACTGGAGAAGTGACTAGCTGTCATACACCTTAATTTAGATTTTTTGTTATATACCTAACTTCCTCCCCTGTTGGTCTGCAAGCATGATGCAGTGTCCACTATGTCACCTCATGCTCAGCTGAAGTGCAGCTACACTCACATCCATGCTCCTTGAGTCCTTTTGCAGTGGAATGGACTACTCAACCTTTTCCGGGTGCTACTTCTATGGCAGGACACCACCAACATCCTTTCACAGGATTGGACAAACTGACATCAGTCACTCAGTTTCATCTCTCCCTGGCCAGCTCTTCTACTGCCTGGGTTTCCTAGTCCAAAGCCAGGCCATGTTTTTCACATTCAAGGCAAAAACCTATATGTTGCAGAGTTGGTAAGATGAAATAGTCTTTCTTTGTGAATTTCCATTGGCTGTTACTGTATTCTGGAGTATCAGCTAGCAGGAATTTAGAGGGCAAAATTTCTTCATTGTGAGGGGCATGTTTTGCCTTAACTTTTTATTGTGAACTGGCTAAGAAGTTTGATGAATGGAAGTTCTGAACAGTTTTGTTCAGCATTTATTTCAGAGCTGTTGGGTGGCCAAGGACAGCAACTGTACTTTTTGTTATATTAATAAAAAAAAAATCACATTTAAGACTTAGTACTAATTAAACAGATCACAGTACTGAAAAAAGTACATGGAAAAATAGCAACTGTTTTTAGGGCCTGGTGCATGGAAGCAAAATTTAATTTACAGCACATCTGAGATACACAGGAAAGATCTAACCACTAGCCATGTGTATGTTGCAATGATCATGCATTCTAATTCTGTCATGTTCTTGAACACTTCGGACTTAAAAAATGAAAAACATGAGCTCTTCAACGTCATAATGCAGGAAATGACTATATGGCAGTGTCCATATCACGTTGCAAACAATTCCACAGCTGTGTTTTAACTGTGATGTTTACAACAGCTTAAAAAAATCATTTCCTGTTTTTGGCTTCAGACAAGTCACCCTCTAAGCTAAACTAGGAAAATATGTTAGATGTGTCATGCCCAGGGAAAATAACTGCTAAGTTACTGATACAGCTACAAAAGCTGTAAATAACTTAAAATGTTGCTTCTGTCTACAGTTTCGTTTTAATAGTCAAACTCCACTTTGTATCTTAATTTATAAATAACTCTGTTTAGATCATTGCAGGTCTCCCTTCACAACTGTGTGTCAAACATTTCCCTCCAGGAACTTAAGGCATAGAGTTTCCCATTTAGAGTTACTTAGCACTGTCAAGGACTTACTATCCTGTACATTCAGAGCATTTCAATAGTCAGTTCAGGAATATCGGACTACATATTTCTCAACTTGTAAGCATTAAAATGATAGCACTGGTCTTTAAAAATCATAATAGAGGGTCAGAAAGGGGAGTACTTTTTCATTTTTCACAGTAGAAGTTATTTATATTTCACAGTCAATGTAGTTAATGATAGGAAATCTTTGTATAGATTAGTTTATTGATTTAATGGCTGGTCGCGGTGGTGCAGCAGTTAGCGTTGTCACCTCACAGCAAGAGGTTCTCCAGTTTGATCCTCGGCTGGGGAGCCTTCTGTGTGGAGTCTGCATGTCCTCCCTGTGGTCGCATGGGTTTTTTCCGGGTGCTCCGGTTTCCTCCCACATCCCAAAGACATGCTGTAGGTGGATTGGACACTCTAAATTGGCCCTAGGTGTGAGTGAGTGCATGTGTGTGCCTTCTGTGGAAGGTTGGGTGCCGGGCTGGCAACTTGACAACATAAAACTCCACTGCCAATCATGAGTGAACAGGTGATGCACTGTGGTGACCCCTAACCAGAAAAAAGTCAAAAGAAGAAGTTTATTTATTTAATAAGGTATGCACCCAGTAACATATCTGACATTATGAAGAACACCAATAAATTTAGGAGTAACAAAGCTAAATCTGAGATCCAAAATCATAGCAGTTGAGAAGCATGCTGTCTTAATGAAATAAAATTGAAAACTAACTTATCTTCATCTGTTAAACAACTGAAAGCACTACTGTTTGCTAGAGATGTATGTAAATGCAATGATGCTGTGACACATTGCAATTCTGATTGTAGTGTAGTCCAGCGAGATGTCTCAGTAGTCAAGACGATTTATTATATTGCTGTGGCCTATTTACTAGATTTCATTTTTTGGCTTCTAAGAGTCAGCTGGTATGTTGACCAAACTTGACATATTAATTATATATTTGCCTGCATCAGGCTGCACTTTTTAATACACTTTGCTGTGAAATGGGGGTAAGTTCAGTGGTAGAGCATTTGACTGCATATCAGAAGGTCCCCAGTTCAAACCTGGGTGCTTCCTGCAAGGGTGGCTTTTTAATGGGTGGGTTTGGCATATTGGTTAATGTCATCACCTGATAGACACAAGGTACAGGGTTTGATTCTGACCCTGGGGTATGGGCTAAGCTTAAAATGGCCCTTCAGGGCATTCTGGGGGAGGGGGATATTAGTATAAATTTTAAAGCATTTACCTTAGAAATACACAGTACTGGGTTTGATTCTCAGCCTTGAGAAGTATGGCTAAGCTTAATATATATATATATATATATATATATATATATATATATACATATATATACACATATATACATGTGTATATATATATATATATATATATATATATATATATATATATATATATATATATATATATATGTTCATAGGTAGGTACTAGGTTATCTGCCCGAGGGCATTTATAAGCCTAGCCAGAGTGTGTTGGCTTTCACCGCCCCATTGATTAATTAACTGAGCCTCTGTTAAGCAGAGCCAATGAAGTGATCCCAGGGGTATAATTTCTGTTACCCATCCAGTCGACAAGGTTTCTCTTGAAGAGTGTTAATGAGGGGCTCTGCCTAATATAGTTAGGAATTTTGTTGCAAAGCATGGGGAGTCTCTGTGACAGGAATCTATCCCTCCAGCATGTTCTATTTATTGTTGTGGCGAGGTTCAGCTCACTAGAGTGTGTGGCTCGCAGTGACTTGGATTTCTTTAGCTGGAGCATGTCCATCAATTCTGAGTTGGACATGGCTTTGTAAGTCAGGCAGAGATCACCTCTGAGTAAGTGATATGCCACTGAGTACAGCCAGAGTTTTTTCAGTCGGTCTGCATAGGACATATGTTTGAGGCCAGTAATCCTCTTGGTGAGGTACTTTTGTGGTCTTTCCAGCTGTTGGAATTGTCTTGTGAGGTACATCCCAATGATGAGTGATGAGTAGAGGGGCACTATAACCTCTTTATTTCTAGATGTGAACCCTTTAGTAATTAGATGGGCCACATAGAAGGATTTCCTAAATACTTTGGCAATATGATTGTCAAAGGAGAGATTACTATCTACCTGGGTCCCCAGATCTCTTATTATCTCTTCTGTATTAAGGTGGCTGCCAACTATGTGGTAATTCGTGGGTGTTTTGTTTTTCCCAAATGGGATGACCATTCATTATTTGGCTTGAGGCCATGACTTTGACACCAATGTGTCCGTCTCAGTAAGGCCTTTTTGGAGGATGTCCATGTCAGCCGGAGAGCCAATTATGGCTCCCAGTTTGCAGTCATTGGTGAACTTGGTTAGCCATAGTCCTCCTGTGTTTGCCTGTAATTATGAGAAGTATTTGCCGAACAGTAGGGGTCCCAGGACTGAGCCTTGTGGGACACCATGTGTGACTGGTTTAGAGTCGGACCTGGAGCCCGCTATTCTTACTGTGTGAGTTCTGTCTGTAAGCCAGTTGGCAACCCATCTTGTGACGTAGGGGTTTATGTTCAGGCTGGTGAGTTTTTCTATAATATCTGAGTGAGGAATGGTGTTGAACGCCTTGGCAAGGTCAAGGTAGGCTGTGTGAACCACCTTTCCCTCGTCTATGGCCTTGGTGACTGTCTCAAAGAAGTCAACCAAGTTTAGTAGGCATGATCTGCCCTTAACAAAGCCGAACTGGGTCGGGTCAAGTGTTTGGAGGCTCCCAATGTCTTTTGTAATGTTCCATGATGATGCATTCCATAGCCTCACAGACCAGGCTAGTCAGGCTTATAGGGTGATAGTTACCAGGGTCAGTTGTGGCCCCTCCTTTGTGGAGAGGAATAACCGTTGTTGTGAGCCATTCTATGAGCACATAGCCTGTGGAGAGGCTGAGGTTGAACAGTGTGTTTAGGTGGGGGGGTTAGTTTGTTCTGTAGTTCATGCAAGACGCATCCTGGGACACCATCTGGCCCCATCAACGCTGTGTTTTTGTCTTTTGAAAGGGCTGTTTTCACCTGTGCATCTGTGATTTCCGGGACACTACACTTTTCCGGTATTGTTGTGGGCCCTTTTGGAGGTGAGAGGGGGCTGAAGTTTGCACTGAATCTATCTGCCAGGATGTTGGCAATACCAGTAGGTTCAGTATATTTTGTGCTATTTTGCACTAGCTCAGAGCATATCTGTGAGTTGACACTTAAATTCTTGACATAGCTAAAGAAGGCTTTGTGATTATCTTTTGAATCCTTGGCTATTTTTCTTTCGAAGTTAGCCTTGGATGATTTTATGAGGGACCTTAGTTTCTTACTGATACTGATCAGGGATGTCTTTCCTTCTTGGGATTTGCTTTTTTTCTAAACTAGTTTCCTCCTTTTATTGTATAACCTGTTTATGGCAGGGGTCCACCAGACTGGTGTACTTCTCTTAGGGGAGTGAGTCTTGGTTTTGCTAGGGATGACACGATCCATGCATCCTTGTAGGTGCTCATAAAGTGCATTTGTAAAAGATTCTGCATCTTGAGCAGCATTTTCCTTTAGCATGGGGGCTGTGAAACTTACCTCCTCTGTCTTAAGTAAAGTGAAGTTTGCTTTAGAAAAGTTTTTCACTCTGGTTTCCTTGGTTGGGGGGGGGGGGGTGGACATCCAGAGTGATTAGTTTATGTTCTGATCTAATCAGTGACAGGTTGACCTCTGGTGCAGATCACCAGTCACCCATGTTGGTGATGACCAGGTCCAATATGTTTTCACCTCTGGTAGGGAAGTTTACCAGCTGATCCAGGGCATTTGAGTTGATAAATTCCAGGAAACGCTGAGCCTGGGAGTTTGTACTCAAGTAGTTTCCCCAGTTAATGGTAGAGTAATTAAAATCGCCCAGTATCAGGGTGTTCGGTAGGACCTTCATGTTTTCCAGTGTCTCCAGAAAGGCAGAGTGGTGGTCCTGGGTCATGGAGGGTGATCTGTAGCAGGCCACAATTTGCTTTGCAGATTTGCCTGATGTTAGTTGCACATGGATCATCTCAGAGGTATCATGCTACGTCACTAACCTGGAGGTGTAGGTATCCTTGATGAATATGGATACACCCCCTCCTTTTGTGTTTTGGTCTATGTTCTGTGGCTGAAATGTGTGGTATGAGTTGTAGCCCAGTAGTGCTGGAGTGCTCTCTGGAGCCTTGAACTACGTTTCAGTTACTGCACAGATGTCAACGTTCTCCATATTGAGGAGTGCTTTGAGCGCATGCATTGTGAGATTTAAACTCCTGGCGTTGAGTAGCATAACCCTCACTTTTTTATTTGTGCTGTTTATGTAGATGGGTTTGACTTTTGAGCCTTGCCTAAAAAAGGCACTATGGGAGCAGCAAGAGCCTTGGCCAGTATTTGAAAGCTTAGGGGTGACAGGTGCAAGCCATCTCTTGCGAAGCAACGCGGCTTGTCGAGCATGTCGTCCCAGGCTGACAGACACTGGATCCCCTTTGAATGACACCAGAAGCTTAGCCAATTGTTCAAATTGATCATTTTTTCTTTATACTGAGGTATCATTCTTGGTTGCCTAAAATGACTTATGCTAATACAGATAGTGGAGTACTTACCGGTAAAGGTACTGTTACAGCATCTGTTATACATATCACAGTAGATAAAGTATGTGGTAACACAAATGATTTACTAAAAAAGTTTCTGGACAGTAATTGCATTTTTGATAATAAAACCACAGATAATGAGACAGGAGGATTCTCAGTACCAAAGGGTACACTTAAGGATATTGTTTTTTCTTTGGGTAAGAAATTGAATAATATAAATAATTTAAATTTGGACAATGTCTATTTAACTAAATGCATTGAAACCAATATAGTCCCTATGGGACTTAGGTTTTTTAAGTATCCAGTGGGGATTGAATTAACTGAAAATATTATACAGAGATTTAACTCATTTTTTGACCAATGTGGTATAAAGTTTATGCAAATGGTAATCAAGTTTAATGACGAAAAGTTGGCTAAACTTATGCATGAAGTGGAAGAGTTGAATGAGATGATTAGAAATGATTTATTGTTCCCACAATGGGAAAAATTGTATGTTAAACAGTTTAATATGGCTGACAATTCCATCAAAAAAGCATACATACGTAAGAATAAAAAATTTCATAGAGACATTGAGCAATATAATAAGGACAGAGTTTATTCTTGGGACAAGAACAAGGGCATTAATAAGGATTTTAAGTATACCCATACTGATGTTCCTGATAACAGCAACTCCCATTATATATATCAAAGGGAAGAAAAAACCCATTTTTTCAAGTGGACAACAGAGGGAAACAAAGAGATTGGAAATGGGGGGGGGGGGTTGGAGAAGACAAAATTATCAGGAGAACTACAGGTATCACCAGTATACAAGGGACATGAGAGACCCACAAATGAGGGAGGGAAAAATATATTGACCTCCAATGACAACATTGTTAACAATACAAGAGAGAGTACAGTGAAAGAAGGTATTGTATACACTTATAGAAACTTTAACATCTACAATTACACAGACTTTTCATTAAATATCTCTCATTTTGATTTACTCTCTAAGGGGATGAAATTCATCCCTACTACTAAATTTAGACTTGTGGACTGCATTAGTGAGATCAAGAGGTATATTAGAAAACTAAACTTGGCAATTATGTTCAAGGACTCAACAGATCATTCTAGATCTAACAATAAAGATGTAGTATCCAAAGGTTTGAGAAAGAAGAGCACTTTTGTGCCCCCTATGCATCCTATAATTTCGACATATGACAAGTCTGTCACCCACCAGATATATAAGTTACAGAACCACATTTGTGGTACTAAGACCAACTTTAATCTATCATTGGAAGAATATAGGGTTCTTCAAGAACTGAGGAAAGATAGAAGTATTAGGGTTATGAAACCTGATAAAGGGGGTGGCATTGTCATATATGATAGTATGGTATATGCTTCCAAACTGCATGATGTATTACACACGTCAGGAAACTATAAGGTAGTTTCTCTTAATGAAATCAATATAGCATAAAAAAGTATAGACATGCACTTGGACGAATTTTTGATAGACAACAGGATTACGGAGGACACATATAAATTTATTAAAGTAGAGTATCCCACTTTAGCATCTATAGTAGGGATCCCGAAAGTTCATGTAGACATAGAAACCCCCCCATTCAGACCAATCATTTCAGGTAGTAAATCGACCATGGGTTCAGTTATTGATGTCTATCTCAAACACATTTATGAAAAAATCCCACATCTGGTCAAAGACTCTTGGGAATTTTTTAAAAATTATCCTGTATACCTTTGAAAGGATGATTTATTGTTCGTTACTATAGATGTCATAGACTTGTTTTCATGTATTTCAAAAGATGAAGGTTTAGAAGCATTTGCTAACAGCATTAACAAGTATGCTGACATAGAATGGGACAAAGCTTGTTTATTATTGGATATGATGTCACTGGTATTAGAACACAATTATATATATTATGAGGGAGAATTTTTCAGGCAAACCAGAGGCGTTGCTATGGGAGCAGCTTGTGCTCCCATATACGCCAACCTGGTAATGCTAGACTGGGAGGAAACTATGGTGTTTAAAAGTGTATATATGAAACATATTAAATATTACTCTCGATACCCGGATGATATTTATATACTATGGGACGGTAGTGTCACTTTACTTGATCAATTTCTGGACTATTTGAACCAGAGTAGTGACTATCTCAAATTCACATCATCTAGTAACCATCAAGGTATTCCATATTTAGACACCTATGTTTCAAAAGGAGAAAAAGGTTTTAAATCTAGAATCTACAGGAAAAATACATTCTCTAATAGTTACCTTGAATTTACCAGCAATCATCCAAGGAACCAATTTCTTAACATTTACAAAGGGCAAATTATACGCGCCATAAGAATGACATCTGACCATTCTGAAATGTTAGAGGAAGTGTTATATATTACATCTTTATTCAAGGATAGAGGGTATGATGTCAATATGATGTCTAAAGTTAGTAAAACAGTTATCAATGAATGGGGAAGTAGATATATGCCCCTGTTAGGCTATAATTACAACAATATGGCTAACAATGGTAATAAATGTGATCATCCTTCTGATGACAGTGAAACATATGGTAGAGTGTGTGTTTTGGAACATGGCCCGCATATAGGGAAAATTAAGAAAATCTTGACCAATAACTGGAATATTATTCTAGTGGACCAGGATATTGCTACTATTTTAGGGACTAGACCCCAGTTTGACAATAAGATGGGACAGAATATCAAAAATTACCTCGAGAGAGGAAATTGGTATAGAGTTCCTTATAATACACATACAAAAAAAATGTGGAAGTTGTAAACAATGTTACACAATTTTACAGGAACACAGTATTTTGTTAGAAAATGTGAACAGGACTAGAATTAGTTTCCAACAAGGAAACTGTAACACCAAAATGGTTATATATTTAGCAAAATGCATGGTCTGTCCAGGTTTTTACATTGGAAAGACCGAAAGGAAATTCAATAGGCGCATTTATGCACATTTATATAGTATTAGAACTAAAGGTGAAAAAAACGCCTTATATAGGCATATCAAGAAGTATGGCGAGAGGCATTCTTTCAATTTTGCAATATTGGACAGTGTTCAAATAGATCCTGGTGGGGGGGGACTATAAAAAAATATTATCATATAAAGAATTCTCGTGGCAAATATATACTGATGCTTCCACCATACCTGGATTAAATGATGTCATTTCCATTAAACCTTTGTTAGTTTGGAATGATTTTTTACAAATATATTTTACAAACATTACAATATGTTATCCAGATTTTTTGAACATCAGTCGGTATATTTATATGAGTAGTTTACATTATGTAGATATTTTTATATATTTGTATTCATGTATTTTTTTAGTGGATTGTTATATGATATATACCAAAATATATATTATTATCATATATTATATTGTATGGGAATATGTAATGATTAGTGTTCGTAGGTAGGCTAGCCAGCATCTGTTCTATTTTTGTTGACATATCAAGTAGTTATTTAGGTTTATAGGGACTCGTTTAGCTTATTAATTCAGTAGGGTTAATAAATGTTTTTATTTATGTTATATGTCTTTAAATGTATTATTTTTAAATTGTGCTTTTGGCGCCAGATAAGTTATTTAAATGTCAACAGTTTTGCTTTGTATTGTTCTGATGAAGCTTGCCGTGGAGCAGGTGAAAGCGTTTAACCATTAACCGTTGGTTTTGTTACAATAAACCAGTTTTATTCACTGTTGACCATTGTAAGTGATTATTTAACATCTGGTTGCTGCTATTTCTACGGAATTTAGTGTCTCAAGACATGGAGGTGATAAGCGTTCTTTTCTGGTTGTTGGATTTACTAGTTCACAGAACATTTATTTTACATTGTGTTCAGGTTTAGTAGGCATGATCTGCCCTTAACAAAGCTGAACTGGGTCTGGTCAAGTGTTTGGAGGTTCCCAATGTCTTTGTTAATGAGTTCCATGATGATGCACTCCATAGCCTCACAGACCAGGCTAGTCAGGCTTATAGGGTGATAGTTACCAGGGTCAGTTGTGGCCCCTCCTTTGTGGAGTGGAATAACCGTTGTTGTGAGCCGTTCTATGGGCACATAGCCTGTGGAGAGGCTGAGGTTGAACAGTGTGTTTAGGTGGGGGGTTAGTTCATTCTGCAGTTCATGGAAGATGCATCCTGGGACACCATCTGGCCCTATTAACGCTGTGTTTTTGGCTTTTGAAAGGGCTGTTTTCACCTGTGTGTCTGTGATTTCCGGGACACTACACTTTTCCGGTATTGTTGTGGGCCCTTTTGGAGGTGAGAGGGAGGTGAAGTTTGCCCTGAATCTATCTGCCAGGATGTTGGCAATATCAGTAGGTTCAGTATATTTTGTGCTATTTTGCACTAGCTCAGAGCATATCTGCGAGTTGCCACTTAGATTCTTGACATAGCTAAAGAAGGCTTTGTGATTATCTTTTGAATCCTTGGCTATTTTTCTTTCAAAGTTAGCCTTGGATGATTTTATGAGGGACCTTAGTTTCTTACTGATACTGATCAGGGATGTCTTTCCTTCTTGGGATTTGCTTTTTTCTAAACTAGTTTCCTCCTTTTATTGTATAACCAGTTTATGGCAGGGGTCCACCAGACTGGTGTCCTTCTCTTAGGGGAGTGAGTCTTGGTTTTGCTAGGGATGGCATGATCCATGCATCCTTGTAGGTACTCATAAAGTGCATTTGGAAAAGATTCTGCATCTTGAGCAGCATTCTCCTTTAGCATGGGGGCTGTGAAACTTACCTCCTCTGTCTTAAGTAAAGTGAAGTTTGCTTTAGAAAAGTTTTTCACTCTTGTTTCCTTGGTTGGGGGTGGTGGTGGGGTGTGGACATCCAGAGTGATTAGTTTATGGTCTGATCTAATCAGTGACAGGTTGACCTCTGGTGCGGAACACCTGTCGCCCATGTTGGTGATGACCAGGTCCAATATGTTTTTACCTCTGGTAGGGGAGTTTACCAGCTGATCCAGGGCATTTGAGTTGATAAATTCCAGGAAACGCTGATACTGGGAGTTTGTACTCAAGTCGTTTTCCCAGATAATGGTAGGGTAATTGAAATCGCCCAATTGTTCGGTAGGATCTTCATGTTTTCCAGTGTCTCCAGAAAGGCACAGTGGTGGTCCTGGGTCATGGAGGGTGATCTGTAGCAGGCCACAATTTACATTGCAGATTTGCCCAATGTTAGTTGCACATGGATGATCTCAGAGGTATCATGTTGCATCACTAACCTGGAGGTGTAGGTATCCTTGATGAATATGGATACACCCCCTCCTTTTGTGTTTCGGTCCATGTTCTGTGGCTGAAATGTGTGGTATGAGTTGTAGCCCAGTAGTGCTGGAGTGCTCTCTGGAGCCTTGAACTAGGTTTCAGTTACTGCACAGATGTTGACGTTCTCCATATTGAGGAGTGCTTCGAGCGCATGCATTGTGAGATTTTAAACTCCTGGCGTTGAGTAGCATAACCCTCATTTTTTTATTTGTGCTGTTTATGTAGGTGGGTTTGACTTTTGAGCCTTGCCTAAAAAAAGGCACTATGGGAGCAGCAAGAGCCTTGGCCAGTATTCGAAAGCTTAGGGGTGACAGGTGCAAGCCATCTCTTGAGAAGCAATGCAGCTTGTTGAGCATGTTGTCCCAGGCTGACAGACACTGGATCCTCTTTGAAAGACACCAGAAGCTTAGCCAATTGTTGAAATTGATCATTTTTTCTTTATATTGAGGTATCATTTTGGTGAAGGCAGGAAGCTGCTCATGGTCTGGGTCATACCTGCCTGGGCTACATGATCAGAGAGCTCTTCCATGTCTCTTTTCATGTAGTCTAGGGAGGTACATCTCAGGTCATTCACACCAACATGAACAATGACAGAGTCATATTTGTACTTGTTCTGGAGTGACCTGAGTGCTTGTGTTATGTGGTGGATTCTGGCTCCCGACAGGCAGCTAACAGTAACCTTCTCCTTGTTCAGCCTAGTGAGTGGGACGTCAGTGTGCCTACTATAGAGTCACCTATTACTAGTGTGTTAGGTATGTTATTTTGCTGTAAAGGCTGTGATTGTGCAGCACATTGATTTTGTGTTTTATGTGTTGTCTGGTTTGTGACGGGAGGTGCAGGTTTTTTGGGTGTCTGCTTTGGAGTTCTCTGTTGCTTTTGCATGCTTTTATTTAGAGCTTCCGAGTATAATTTAGTGTATTTATGTGTATTTTTTGCCAGTGCTGGTTTAGTAGGTCTGTGTGAGGCTGTGGTGCAAGTCTTAACCTTCTCCTCATGACTGTCTGTTCCAGTCTTGGGTGGAGAGACCTTAGCCTCCAGTTTGGCTGTATAATTGCATCTCTCACATATGTTAGTGTTTTGTGGTAGGGGGAGAGGATTGTCTTTGTACATGAGGCAGTTGTAACATTGCCTCAGGATACCCAGGTTCACCAGCTGGACTGAAGAGTACACCTGAAGTTGCCCTTTGGTCATGCCTGAATAGTAAGGTGAGCTGCTTAGTCGCTTGGTTGGTGAGGGGTGGATAAAGAGCCTTGCCTTGCTGGGCAATCAAGTGTTGGGGTATATTAGTGCTTGCTATTAGGTCTGAGCAAGTGCTGGACTGTAGGATGCTTTTTGAGTGCTTAGGATGTTTCAAGGGAAAAACTGAAAAGGAGACTTAGTGGAGCCGGGAATAATTTAACAGTAGCTAACCGGTGCTGCCTGGTGCGCAAAACCGTGCAAACACATTTTTGAAACTAACTTCTGGGCTGGAACCCTCTCTCACAGGTGAACAGAGAAACTTTCCTCTAAGTAAGGTATGGGCAACTCAGAAACTTGTAACACAGCCCTGAATTCAGCACTAGCCTGAAAACTGGACTATACTAGCTTAGAAAGGTGGGAAATGAGGAATGTTTTTTTTTGTTTGTTTGTTTTTTGAAAAGATAAGGCAAAAACAATAAAAAGTACACTTAAAACAGCTTTAAACAACTACAAGCGATCAGAAAAGGCTGTCGTACTTTAGTGTGTAGCCCTACAACAGTTAAACAAATTATTTTAACAAAAAAACAACTTTTTAAATGTGCAGACAGTCAAATAAGTACAGTATGTGAAAAAAAACAAGCTTTTAAATCAAAATAAACGCTGGAAAATCAGCATTTAGGTGGAAACAGTTAAGTACAGCAAGAAAATACAGAAAACTGATACTTAATCACTCCAAAGACTCTCTTTTAAGCTAGAAGGCTTGTATCAGTTTAAGGCTTTCTAGTGCTTTCCAGTAGGTTAGTTACAGGAACGATGGGAAACAAGCGCAGATATGGTCTTTTAAATCAGAAAGTTGAAAGAGATGGGCAGCTTCCCAAATGATCAATAAACTACAATTCCTGGGCCAAGAACCACTCCTCTTGAGGCTACCTAGTACTTACCACTCCCACTGATAAGCTAGAAGGCCCCACTCCAACACAAAGGCTTGGGGGGCTCAGAAGCTTACAAACAGTCCTGGATACAGCAAATCTGTACCTGGACTAGACTAGTTACAGGAAAGGTGGGGATCAAGCGCAAACATGGGCTTTAAAACCAGAAAGTTGAGAGAGATGGAAAAACTGCCCAAACGGCCAATAAACTACAATTTCTGGGCCAGGAACCACTCCTCTTGTGGTAGATAGGCTACCTAATGCTTACCACTCACACTGATAAGCTAGAAGGCTTCCCTCCAACACAGAAATGCTTGAGGGGTTCAGAAGCTTACAAAGAGTCCTGGATACAGCAAATATGTACCTGGACTAAAAATAAGCACAAGAAGCCCCAATGGAAGGAACGTATCCAAAAAATGTGATGATGCCAAGTGGTAGTCGTAGTCAAATTTAATAAATCCACAACACATAAACGCTGACAATAAACCAACTGCGTTTTCGTATTAACTTCATCAGATAAAACAAGACCAGATAAAGACAGTTTAAATAATAGGCTGACATAAATATTCTAGTCATTCATTGGTTCATTCATAAATTGAAAAATAATTACCAAATTAAAACACTTTATAAATATATATATATATATATGTGTATATATATAGCTCATAGGAATGTACATAATAAAAGTATTACTTAAAAACATTGTACAGATATTTATTGAAAATATTCTAAATAAATATATGAAAAATATGTATTTAATAATATATATTTAATAATATTTGAAAGTATTAAAAAGTTTTTAAAAGTTTCATAAAAATATATAGTTAAATTAATCAGTCGTATATAAATAATTATGAATATATATCTGGAAAACACATTTATGACCTTGAAGGAGTCTAATTAATTGCATTACAACTTGGCTTGTCTTAGTTTTAACACTGGTTTAATGGAAATGGTATCATTTAATCCAGGGGGGTTGGTGACATCCAAAATAATTTGCCAAAAGAGCTCTCGATATTCTAAACGGGTCTCCCACATATCCCCTCTGGTGTCCTTATCAACCACTTCCAAAACAAAAAAGGTGTATATAGCGTCTTGACAATTTTGTTTATGATGAAATAATGCATTTTTTTTATTCTGTTTACTGATTTCATAATAGTGTTCATAGATGCGTGTTTTTAATTTCCTTTCATTCTTTCCGACATAAAAGGAATGACATGCCTTACAAACAGCAAGGTAAACTAATCCATGAGTATGACAGTTGGCATAACAGGTACTTTGTAAAGTTCTGTTTATACTAGTTAATTCCAATTTTGATCCATTAAATAAATAACAACATTGGGAACAGGCCCCACATTTAAAGGTCCCTGTCCTAGTTCGACATTTATTTCTGAATTTATTCTCAAACATATTCTTGAAATTGAAATCCCTTCTATAGGTAAAAGTCAAAGGAGTATTTCTTAAAGATTCTAAATCAGTGTATTGTAAAAATCTATTCCATTCCCTGCCTACTACGCTCTTAATCACCCCTGAGTCACCATTATAGTCAAGAACAAAGGTATCCTGTCGTATGTTGGAAATACTGGATGGTTTGTTGGATATAGTAGGATTATCTTGTCCCAAAATGGGTGAAAACCTGTCAGTTCTACCATTAATTACTTCTTGTTTAATTTCATTTAACAATGGTAATGGGTAACCCCTATCTAAAAACATGTTGCATATGTGGTCACATTCTGATAGAAAATCAATTTCTTCAGAGGTCATCCGGCTAATTCTAACAAGTTGCCCTTTGACTAGATTTTTCTTTTGGAAAAAAGGGTGACCACTTTGAAAATGCAGGTAGGAGTTAGAGAATGTAGGTTTACGATATACTCTGGAAGAAAATCTGCCATTTAGTTTGGTAATGTTAACATCCAAAAAGTTAAAAGAATCATGATCCATTTGGTAAGTAAAATCTAAAAAACTAGTGGTATTTTTGATATAAGACAAAAATTCCAGAAATTTTTCTTCCCCTGCTGTCCAAAATATACAAATGTCATCTAAGAAACGCTTATATAAAACCCAGCAATCTTTGTATGTACTGTTGAATACAAAATTATGTTCCCACCAAGACATCACTATGTTGGCATAGGTTGGAGAACAGTGAGCTCCCATGGCAACACCCCGACACTGTTTGAAAAATTCTCCTTGGTAATACATAAAATTATTGTTTAGAACAGTTTCCATTAATGAAAGAATAGTTCGAAAATCATTATGTGTAAATTTACCTAGGGTGACCATGTATTCCTCCAACCATAATAACCCCATGTCATGTGGTATACTTCCAAATAAATCAATAACGTCAAGGGTAATGAACAATATATTGTCAATACAATTCTGTGGTTTTAAAATTCTCAAAAAATCCCATGAGTCCTTCAGTGTTGTGTGACCCATCCCTGAAAGTTCTTTTAATTTGTGATCCACAAATTTAGCTAAAGGTGAAATAATGGATCCTTCGGAAGCCACAATAAGTCTAAAAGGTGGATCGGAAACATTTTTGTGGATCTTGGGAATTCCAAACACTGAAGGAACCCTAGGTTGCTTATTATTCAAAAAATTAAATATTTCTAAGGAAATGGATCCTTTAAGTAATAAATCATTGATCAAACAGTGAATCCTGGAATAAGAAATGTGTACTTCATTGAGAGAGACTGGAGTGTATTTCTCCGTATTATTTAATTCTTGGTACATTTTAGACTCATATGTTAGTGTGTCCATAAGTACTGTACCACCACCCTTATCTGGTTGCATGATTCTGATCGATGGGTCATTTCTTAAGTCTTTTAATGTGTTACTTTCTTCATTGGAAAGATTTGAAAACACCTTGTGTTGAATTATGTGTTTCCTTATTTCTTTTTCCATTACATTCTCAAGATTTTTTAATTGAGGATGTAAGGGTGGGTTAAAGGTACTGGGTCTATTTAAAGAAGTGGTAGAAGGTTGGGCATGGGTGTTGTCTTGAAAAATAAGAGCCAAATTCTTTTTCCTATTGAACATTTTCAAATCAATGATGGCTTTAGATAAATTTGCTTTTCTTAATGGGATATATTTAAATCCTTTAGAAAATAGATGAAAATGTTGGTTGGTCACTGTGACCATACTGTAGTTAAAAATGTTGTAACCCTGATAAGAAAGAACTGGTCCTGAAACACTAATATGATTATTTGATGTAAGGCCTAATTCCAACCCCTCCCTTCCCTCTGCCTCCCATAGTTGTTGTAGTTGTAATGGACATAGGGTTTGTTGCGTATCCTCTTGGATCGTCTGGGTAGGGGGGAATTGATCGGTTCTAAAGGGATGTCTGACCCCAAAAAATTAGTATCCAGTTCATTTGTTTCAATATTCATATTGTCATCTTGATGAAATACATAATCAGAAAAATTCTGTAAATGAGGTTGATTTTTACGAAAAATCCTAGGTTTAGGATATGCCCTACCTTCTTTATACTCCTTGTGGTCCCTGTCTAATTTGCCCTGTTTACGATTAATATTGTTGTAACAATTCCTATCCACATACAAAAAAATGTCAAAATATTTCTTTTTCTCACTTTCAACTGAAAATAGTAAATCTTGAAGAATAACTTGATTAACATTTTCCATTTCTTTAACCAACAACATTTTTTATCTTTCATTTTCATCAATAATTGCCTTGACAATTTCTAATCCACATTGGTTAAAAATGTTAATAAGGTTCTTGTGAAACTCAGTACCATCTTGAACCCTATTTGGAAATTTAGAAACTCTGAGTCCCTTAGGGACTATTTTGTGTTTCAAACATTCATTGAGGTATACATTTTCAATTTCCAACTTCTTATATTTGTCCATTAAAAAATAAAGATTGTCTAGGTTTTCTTGATAATTAATTGTTTTAGGTTGCTTAGATTCCTTACGCGTTCGAGAATTAAAGTCATCATTTTTATGTAAAATGTCTTTGAAATTGAATATCGGCTGTTTATCAAAACCGTCAGATAAAATAACAAAGTCACCTGTTGTTTGTGGTACTTGTATACCAGTAGTGGCCGGTGGTGTAGGTTCGCGATCTTCATGCGTACGAAAAATAGAAGGAGTATCCAGAAATTCCTTTGATGTCGAAATGCTTTTAAAAATATTGTTATTGCTGGTACCAATAGTTCCGTTGGACGCCATTGAAGGAAACGCTCTCGCTGCTTCCTGATTACCTTTTAAAGATGACGTAAGCGTCACAAAGGCTTGACAAGCTGGAGTCAGCAACTCGATCAGCTGAGATAGTTGCCCAATCATCTTTCTAAATTCACCCTTCGAGGATGGGTGAAACATCCTCGGATACGACCTCCGGTGCCTCTGCCATCGTTTAAAACACAAAACCAAACAGTAATGACGATGAATAAGAACCAAAACCAAAAATAAGCACAAGAAGCCCCAATGGAAGGAACGTATCCAAAAAATGTGATGATGCCAAGTGGTAGTCGTAGTCAAATTTAATAAATCCACAACACATAAACGCTGACAATAAACCAACTGCGTTTTCGTATTAACTTCATCAGATAAAACAAGACCAGATAAAGACAGTTTAAATAATAGGCTGACATAAATATTCTAGTCATTCATTGGTTCATTCATAAATTAAAAAATAATTACCAAATTAAAACACTTTATAAGTATATATATATGTGTATATATATATATCTCATAGGAATGTACATAATAAAAGTGTTTCTTAAAAACATTGTACAGATATTTATTGAAAATATTCTAAATAAATATATGAAAAATATGTATTTAATAATATATATTTAATAATATTTGAAAGTATTAAAAAGTTTTTAAAAGTTTCATAAAAATATATAGTTAAATTAATCAGTCGTATATAAATAATTATGAATATATATCTGGAAAACACATTTATGACCTTGAAGGAGTCTAATTAATTGCATTACAACTTGGCTTGTCTTAGTTTTAACACTGGTTTAATGGAAATGGTATCATTTAATCCAGGGGGGGTGGTGACATCCAAAATAATTTGCCAAAAGAGCTCTCGATATTCTAAACGGGTCTCCCACATACCCCCTCTGGTGTCCTTATCAACCACTTCCAAAACAAAAAAGGTGTATATAGCGTCTTGACAATTTTGTTTATGTGTAGCCCTACAACAGTTAAACAAATTATTTTAACAAAAAACAACTTTTTAAATGTGCAGACAGTCAAATAAGTACAGTATGTGAAAAAAAACAAGCTTTTAAATCAAAATAAACGCTGGAAAATCAGCGTTTAGGTGGAAACAGTTAAGTACAGCAAGAAAATACAGAAAACTGATACTTAATCACTCCAAAGACTCTCTTTTAAGCTAGAAGGCTTGTATCAGTTTAAGGCTTTCTAGTGCTTTCCAGTAGGTTAGTTACAGGAACGATGGGAAACAAGCGCAGATATGGTCTTTTAAACCAGAAAGTTGAAAGAGATGGGCAGCTTCCCAAATGATCAATAAACTACAATTCCTGGGCCAAGAACCACTCCTCTTGAGGCTACCTAGTACTTACCACTCCCACTGATAAGCTAGAAGGCTCCACTCCAACACAAAGGCTTGGGGGGCTCAGAAGCTTACAAACAGTCCTGGATACAGCAAATCTGTACCTGGACTAGACTAGTTACAGGAAAGGTGGGGATCAAGCGCAAACATGGGCTTTAAAACCAGAAAGTTGAGAGAGATGGAAAAACTGCCCAAACGGCCAATAAACTACAATTTCTGGGCCAGGAACCACTCCTCTTGTGGTAGATAGGCTACCTAATGCTTACCACTCCCACTGATAAGCTAGAAGGCTTCCCTCCAACACAGAAATGCTTGAGGGGTTCAGAAGCTTACAAAGAGTCCTGGATACAGCAAATATGTACCTGGACTAGACTAGTTACAGGAAAGGCGGGGAACAAGCACTAATGCAGGCTTTTAAGCCAGCAAGTTGAAAGAGATGGAAAACTGCCTAAATGGCCAATAAACTACAATTTATGGGCCAAAACCCACTCTTCATGTGGAAGATAGGCTACCTAGTGCTTACCACTCCCACTAATAAGCTAGAAGGCTTCCCTCCAACACAGAAAGGCTTGGAGGGCTCAGACGCTTACCAACAGTCCCGGATACAGCAAGTCTGTATCTGGACTAGACTAGTTACAGGAAAGGTGGGAAACAAGCGTAAATGCGGCTTTTAAACCAGAAAGTTGAAAGCGATAGGGAAAAAAACTGCTCAAACGGCCAATAAGGTACAAGTTCTGGGCCAGGAGCCACTCCTCTTGTGGTAGATAGGCTACCTAGTGCTTACCACTCCCACTGATAAGCTAAAAGGCTTCCCTGCAACACAGAAAGTCTTGGGGGGCTCAGTAGCTTACCAACAATCCTGGATACAGCAACTCTGTATCTGGACTAGGCTAGTTACAGGAAAGGCGGGAAATAAGCGCAAGTGCGGCTTTCAAACCAGAAAGTTGAAAGAGATGGAAGATATATATATATATATATATATATATATATATATAATCTGTACTGTCTACCGAACGACTGTTTCACCAAAAGTGAAATGGCCAAGCACACTTTCGCGAAAGTTCTTTTCACCAAAAAAGTACTTTCGCGAAAGTGTACTAAAAAAACAAAGAGAATAACGTGGGGAAATGGATGCTGCTGAGATTGTAGCACAGTAGGGATAGGGGAATATTCCCTTTTTCCCACTGTAGTGTGATCTTGGAGTGAAAATATAAAAGCAGGGGGTGTGGGTGGGGTGCAGGGGGGGGGGGCTTGCCCCCCTCCATAAATGTGAGTTCTTTGTTTATTTATTTATTTTTTGCACACTTTAATGAAGGTGCTTTTTCGGTGAAAAGCACTTTGTCTAAAGTGTGTTTGGTGGTTTTAGTTTCGGTGTTTTGGGCGTTCGGTAAATAGTCCTAGATCCATGTATATATATATAAACACACATGCACACGTATATATTACTTAATCTAATTATACTGTCATTGTAACTTATCATCATCATCAGCATTAACCCTTCTTTTCCCGTTTTTTTCTACATGGGATCGAGGTGTTGCATCTACTATTGCCATCTTTCTCAGTTCACTGCCACCCTCCTACCTTGTTCTACAGTCATGTCTGACTCTCACAGGTCTTTTCTCACACAGTCCACTAAATCTTGGCTGGATGTCCTTGTTTCCTCTTGCCTTCTTCCTGTTTCTCCCAAATCTTCTTCACCACATCATCTTCTGTTTTTCTGCACATCTCCAAACCACAGTAATCTGTTTTCTTTGACTGTCTCTGCAATTAATACTACTTAGACTTCATCTCGGGTATTGTCATTTCTTCATCTGTCCCACAGCATGCATCCTGCCACCTGTATCAGGTGCTTCATTTCCATCACCTCTAGTTTCCTCAGCTGCACTGCCTTCACTGCCCAGATTGCTGTGCCATATGGAAATATTGGTTGCACCACTGTTTTGTACACCTTAACTTTTGTCTTCTTTGGCGTTCTTCTGTCATACACACTACCCCGCACTCTTATGTTAGATGTAACACCACTGATTTTAGCCTTGAGCTCCTCTTTCCAACTTCCATTGCCCTAAATAGTCTCTCCTAGATATTTGAAGTTGTTAACCTGCTCTATTTTCATTCTGTCTCAATTTCCAGCTTCTCCTGGTTTACCACATTCACTGCCATGACAGCTGTCATGTCTGTACTCAGTTTCATCCTTTGTGCATTCAGTTTTGAATTCCATTCCCATATCATTTTATGATGTTCCTGGTCAGAGTCTGCTTGCAATACCACATCATCTGCATACAGCATCTTTGTTGACCTGTCCCATGTGACATGTTTGCTAATGTAGGCTATCACTGTTATGAGCAGTAGTGGACTCAGAAATGAAACCTGAAGCACACCTGCTCCCATGGGGAGCTTCTCTGTGAGTCTGAACTCTGTTCATACTTCTGTCACTGTGTCCTTGTGTCCTTCTACCAACATTTCCAGGACTTCCAACCATCATAGGATGCCCAAATCAGCTTTCTTGGGACCTTATCATAAGCTTTCCCTAAGTCCAGGAATGCCCAGTTAGACTCTTTCCTCATCTCTATCATATTTTAGGTTCATAGGTGCATACTAGGCTAACAACCACTCGGGCCTTTATAATCCAATCCAAGCATTCTAATTGTATCCCACAAATTTATGTGCCTTACAGGTTATTTTAAGGGGTATATGTAAGCTAGGGCAATTCACAGGTTGCCTCTGTCCATTAGAGAAATCGGTGCTAGACCCAGAGTATATTTCCAATTTTCCATCCACTGATCTAGGTTCCTCTTGAATAGGGATAGGGAAGAGCTGTGCTTCTCATATTTGGGAATCTTTTTCCAGAGAAGGAGAATTCTCTGAGATCCATATCTGTCCCTCCAAAGTGTCCTGTTTATGTCACAAGCAAAGTTTAAATCCCAAGAATGAGTAATTCTGATGTTATTCATTTTGCTGATATCCAAAAGGTCTATCAGAGTGGGATCCAAGGATGCCTTGTATGCCAAGCATAGATTGCCTAGCAGCAGTCTGTAGGAAACAAACTCCTTTGAGATGATCTGCATAGGACATGCTGTTTATGCCCTGTATCCTTTTTGTGAGGAACCTCTGTGGACATTCCAGTTGTTGCATGTGCCTGGTCAAGTACATACAAAAGAGGTGTTGTACTCAATGATGGACCTGATAAGGGCCGAATACAGTGAAACAATGACTTCCTTGGACTAAGATGCCATGCCCTTCTTTATAAGTTGAACAATGTAGAGTGATTTCCTTACTACCTTAGACACATGTTGGTGGAAGGCTAGGTTACTATCTACATATGTACCCAAATCCCTGATTACTGGCTCTGCTCTTAGGGGTGTGCTGTTGATGAGGTAATTTCTGAGTGAGGCTGACTTCCCAAAAGGTAGTATTATATATTTCTTGGCATTGAGTTTTAAGCTGTGGCTTTGGAACCAGTCATTAGTCTGTGTTAGTCCTTCCTGTAGGATGTTAGTGTCTTCATAGGTTCATAAGGGTTTACTAGGCTAATGACCTCAAGAGCATTTTTAAGCCTAGCCATGCATTCCAAATCTCTGACAAGTTCTGGTACCCTTGGTAAGTGTAAGCAGGACTTGGGAGATGAACCATTTACAGGCTGTCTGTGTCCATTAAAGACAAAGGTGCCAAACCATGGATGTATTTTCTGTTCCTCATCCAGTTGTCAAAGTTACACTGTCCTTCACATGAATGGGGAGCTTGTTCCAGCAAAAAGGGTAGTCTCTGGGATACATACCTGTTTCTCCAGCAGGCCTTATTTATATCCCAGGGCAAGGTTTAAGTCTTTAGAATGGGTAATTCTGGTGTTGTTTGTTTTGTGGATATGTAGGAGGTCCACCAGAGTAGGGTCTGGTTCTGCTCTTAGGGGTGTGCTATTGATGAGGTAATTTCCGAGTGAGGCTGACTTCCCAAAAGGTAGTATTATATATTTCTTGGCATTGAGGTTTAAGCCGTGGCTTTGGAGCCAGTCATTAGTCTGTGTTAGTCCTTCCTGTAGGATATTTGTGTCTTCATAGGTTCATAGGTTCATAAGTGTTTACTAGGTTAATGACCTCAAGGGCATTTTTAAGCCTAGCCATGCATCCCAAATCTCTGACAAGTTCTGTTACTCTTGGTAAGCGTAAGCATGGCTTGGGAGATGAACCATTTACAGGCTGTCTGTGTCCATTAGAGACATAAGTGCAAACCAGGAATGTATTTCCTGTTCCCCATCCAATTCTCCAAGTTACACTTGAATTGGGTTAGGGAAAGACTGTCCTTCACATGAATGGGGAGCTTGTTCCAGCGAAAAAGGGTAGTCTCTGGGATACATACCTGTTTCTCCAGCAGGCCTTATTTATATCCCAGGCAAGGGTAATTCTGGTGTTTGTTTTGTGGATATGTAGGAGATCCACCAGAGGAGAGTCTGGCAATGACTTATATTCCAGGCATATACCTCCCCTCAATAGCCTGTAGGAGACAGAACACAGGGATATGGCCTTGAGGCAGTCTGCACAGGACATGTTACCTATGCCCTGTATTGTTTTAGTGAGGAACCTCTGTGGACATTTCAAATGTTGGATATGCCTAGTTAGGTACATATCAAAGGAAGCATTGTACTCAATGATAGGTCTGTTGAATGACAAACACAGTGGAACAATAACTTCCTTGGACCTAGATGCCGTACCTTTGTTTATAAGTTGTGCAACATAGAATGATTTCCTCGCTACTGTAAACATGTGATGGTCAAAGGCTACATTACTGTCTGTGTGTCAGTATTGGGTTAGGGAGGAACTCTGCTTCACATGGATGGGGAGCCTGTTCCATAGACAGGGTAGTCTCTGGGATACATATCTGTGTGTCCAGCAGGTCCTATTTATATCACAGGCAAGGTTTAAGTCTTTAGAGTGAGTAATTTGGGTGCTGTTTGTTTTGTGGATATGCAGGAGGTCCATCAGAGTGGGGTCTGACAATGGCCTGTATGCTAGGCCTAGATCTCCCCTCAAAAGCCTGTAGGAGACAGAATACAGAGATAAGGCCTTGAGGTGGTCTGCATAGGATAGTTTACTTATGCCCTGTATTCTTTTAGTGAGAAACCTCTGTGGCCATTCCAAGTGTTGGATATGCGTGGTTAGGTACATACTAAAGGGGGCATTGTACTCAATGATAGGTCTGATGAATGATGAATACAGTGGAACAATGACTTCCTTGGACTTAGATGCCATACCTTTGTTTATAAGTTGCGCAACATAGAAAGATTTCCTCACCACTGTAGACATGTGATGGTCAAAGGCTAGATTACTATCTACAGTGGATATAAAAAGTTTACACACCCCTGTTACAATGCCAGGTTTTTGTGATGTAAAAAAATGAGACCACAATACATAATTTCAAAACTTTTCCCACCTTTAATATGGCCTTTAACCTGTACAATTCAATCGAAAAACAAACAAATCTGTTAGGGGAAAAAATATAAAAAACAATAAAACATACAATACGCTGGTTGCATAAGTGTGCACACCCTTAAACTAATACTTTGTTGTGTGCGCACACCCTTAAACTAGGATGCTTGCACAGCTTGTGTGCCTGCAGACAGACTGCAGTGTAAGTGAAAGGAATGAACCCTGCTATCAAGAAGACAAAATCTACCAAACAAAAACTTTTCATTGTCCCCAATGAACAAGCCACTCAGCTTAGCAACCAACTACCCGTATAAACAGACAAATATGTAAGCATCTGGCTTGACCAAACCCTAAACATTCAATGTCAAAAGTCAACTCAGTAGTTTTCTTATCTGCATAATTCTCCCTGTTCCTCTTCCCTTCTTCTAGTGTGGCCGCAGGGAAAGGAATTCTGATGGCATTGCAAGAATATGGTATCTCAATCATAGTCAATGCTTCCAAGAAAAAAATCTGATCTCTCTCCAAACGACAGCTAATAATAACTGCAGATTCATTTTCCTAGCCTGCCAAAGAGAGTATCACAGCAATGTTCTTCAGAAGGAAACTGATTTCCACTAAACAAAGCTGCACCCTACTCCTAGTCTCTCTCAAATATGACCTTTTAAACTAAGATCACAGTACCATGAAACTAAGATCACAATACCACGAAAGTCCTTCCTTATTTACCCATAGGAATAGATGTCATTGCACTGAGCACAGTTTCTCAACATTAGACCCTAGCATATGAGAATTCCTCCCACTAAAAGTATGATCACTTCCTTCCTACCTAGTCTTCAATAGCCAATTAAAAAAAATCATTTGAATCGTAAAGCCTTCTGTTTGTGCCATGCAGTAGATAGCATAATGTAAACCCATTCCCCTCCCTCTAGGCTATGATTTTCGTCATACTGTACCATTATTCTACACATGAATTCTCCTGCACCTTCCTTTCTCATCTTCCTCTCTTTCCTTTCACTTTGCCTTAACTTTTCCTTCCATTCTACCTTCCCTCGTCACCATATCCCTGACTGCATATGCTTTATATATTGAATAATTAGGGTCATTATCTCATAACTGAGGATTATTATCACATCTGGAAACAATATCGTGGGATGGTCACACTGAGAGCTGCCTATAGTGATGCCCACAATATCAAGCAAATGGGCTTAGGAAAGGGAAAAATCAACCTTCCCTGCACTTTTGTGCGATAGCACATGCTGGCATCCAAAAAAAATGAAAAACAAACTCCCTCAACAAATAATGTAATCCTGCATACCTTCCCCTTACAAAAATGGGTACTGTTTCATTCAACATCACTGCACTAATATGATATACACATATAGGTTATGACTAAAAGAGGGCTGTAGTAGTCCATTTCACATACCTGTAAAATCAGTCAATAAATAAATAATATACTGCAGACCATGTTTAGTTGTGTGCCGAACAGTACAGAGAGAGCTGGTTGCTTCAGATGGGACAGGGAAGGAAGTATTTTGAGCAGGATTGTTGTTATAGATGCTTTTATCAGGAAAATATTTTCTGTATTGTAGAGGTATGACTGCACCGACTGTGAATCTTTGTAGCATATGCACAAGTGACATTGTAAAAGACTGAATCACAAATCATATCTAAATCTTGTTCTAAAGCATGTCTCTCTTGTTACTTAATATTGTCCAAGGACATGCAATTGCATGAGACAGACAGTCTGAAACTGAAAAAACAAACAAACATTTGACTGGAAAAAATTTACAGCTGCACATTGATAAATTAGCATGCCTAGTTCTGTCATTAACGTTGTGCCCTTGAAACCTACAAATGTTTGGTACATTTTCTGCTAAAATATGTTGATAATCTAAGTATTACTATTTCTTTTCTCTGGTTTAGGAGAATCCGGCCTAGGCAAGTCCACTCTAGTGAACAGTCTTTTTCTCACAGATCTCTACAAAGACCGAAAACTTCTCAATGCAGAGGGTAAGTAGATGAGGGCAATGAGGTGCAAATCATAACATGGTTAAATGGCAAACGGCAATAAGAGTTCTAGGATCAGACAAAAATGACTGCAGGCTGGGTGAGCCTATGTGCTAGGAATGACCTTTGCTGGGGCCAAAGTGTGACCCCCAGGACCTGAATTGTAGTCTGATGCTTTGGAGCTACAGGGGTCTTGGTTAGAATAGTAATGTGATCCATAGTTTGACTGCCTCCTGATCGCTTATTCTCATGACAATGGTATAGTATATAGGGGTAGCTTGTAGCCTGTATCCATTCCTTTTAAATCACTACATCTAACCGCTACATCTTATGCCAAATGTTTATGAAGGAGTTCTAGCCAATGGAATGACCTGCTGTGGCAGTCAGTAAGGTTTTGCTTTTATCACCGGAGAATGTGGAAGCAAGGCAGAGCAACAGATGATTAGAGTTTTGAAAACTGATAAATTGAGAGTGACAGTATGGGTAGAATGATGAATAATTAAGATAGTAAAAACTGACAAACTGAACAGCTGATGAAATGATAACCATAACATTTTCCCCAAATATCACTTTTACATACAAAAAAATCTAAAAACATGTATTTGCTTTGTACTAAAAGTTAAGGTAATGTATTTTACTTCAACAACCTGCTTCTGTTTTTTAGCAGGGATAATACATCTGCAGTCCTTTGAAGGTTAGTCAAGGCACAACAGATGTTTCTACGGTATCCTAAAGGCCTATACTGGTGAACCAGACATACATAAACATATGAGCAAGGGCGAATGATGAATGACGGAATGTGTATTAATAGATTTTAATGCACAACCTATTTACAACCTAAGTCAGGCAGCCATTGACAGGAGTGGTATGCCATACAAAATACATTAAATCATTTAGTGTAGGTCAGAATCAAATACACACACACACACACACACACACACACACACACACACACACACACACACACATGCATGCACACACACACACACACACACACACACACACGCACACACGCACACACACACACACACACACACACACACACACACACACACACACACACACACACACACACACACACACACACACACACATGCATACACACATAATAGTATCACACTGTTTAAATGGCAGTTATGAGTTTGTTTTCAGCATTTTTTATGATGCATGTATCACCAATCTTATATGTGCACAACCTTTCCTGTATGTATGCAGCTTAATTCTAAACACATCAAATCCTGTGATGTTGAGAACAGTGATGCCAGAGTCCTCAAAACATTAAATGATATAAAGTTTGGAAATACAACATTAAAAATCAAAGAATATTTATATGGCAGATTAAAAAAATACTTGGCCCACACATGTCTGTTTCCTACCCACAGGATAAGGTGTAAATCATTGTTCTTGCCCCTCATAAGATTTGTCATGTCTCTAATAAGCATTCTTCAATTCCTCATTTTATATTGTCTTGTTTACCTGTCCAGGAAGCCTTGCTCCCATCATCCAGCAACCTTACTGAGAAAAACACTTTTTTTATATCTTCCTTCTGTGTTCAGGTTATGGCAACAAAATGACATGCCTTTTTTTTAAAATCTGGCACACTCTTTAACTCAGCTAATGCTTCCAAGGTATTTAAAAGTTTCTATTTTAACTTCCCACATCTTCCTCTTTTCTTACCACTGTTCACATTCTGTTCTTCTTGTCTCTGTTTTTATGGTTTGTGGCATACAATGTGGGCATTTTTGTTGCTCTCCTTTAAAATTAACTCAGTTATGCATTATTAAAAATATGAGGTTTCTGGACCTGTACTAAATATTCCAGTTAGGCTCTAAACAACTGTATACAGACAGGAATAAAATCTTATTTTCTGCTCATGATATGACTTCTTGTAACATGCTAGTACACCACTGACCTTCATTCCTGTTTTTTACACTGTCTGTCTACCTTTAAGCCATCTGATGTCATGAGGGTCATGTACATATGAAAGATATAACAGCTAATGGCCTCTGTTTTTACTTCTGTAAAAACATTACAGCGGTGTGCTGTTCATTATTACCTTTGCTTTCTGCATTTGTAACATTTCATAGCATTATAATACCGTATTATCACTTGTCATACATGCAACATAGAGAGTTATGATTGGGTCTCCGACCATAACCATGTTATTATGCGTTTTGAGACATGGAGGCCAAAGAATTTACCATGAGAGTGAAGCTCGAGAGATGAGTCTTGGCATACATTTCAAGAGCACATAATAGCAGGTTATGATTGGTGAGACACAATAATAACTCTCTGTTATACACAGAGTCTTACCCATTATATGGACTTTGTAGTGCACTGAGTCATAGCTACCGTACTGACCATAGGAATGGGTAAGGCCAGTCTCTAACCAAATGGGATAAGTTAATTTGAGCACAGAAAGGGAAATTGGCTAGGGCCTTAAATTGGCCTTCAAGGACAGCTAGCCTAATGCTTACCTATGAACCTACCCCATATACTCCCTATTACAAAAAAAAGAAAAAAAGCCAAAGTGTTTTACCGACTTTGAAAGCCAGTAAAGCATTTAGTGAATGTTGTCGCATAGACAGCAAGTAAGGAAAAAAAACGGGACAGTTTTTAAATGCTGCCCTAATTGAAATAAGCTACTTACAGACTGACAACTGTAAACTTATGTGGACATGGGAGGAAAGGTATTCAGGGACCATTGAGAGTAAAGGAATGTCGCTTGTCTTGTACCGGACTGTAACACTGCCTAGGGGGTGTGTAACTTTGATAGCGCTGCTCCTGACAAGTCTGTCGTTATAGAAGCCTGTACCTGGTTTAACTTTTTTCAAATTCTGGAGCGGAATTGAGGCACTCCATGCTATACAGTATCACTATTAGCTAGCACACCAAGAACATTAAATTATCTAAGGTAATTTTAATGTCACATTCATAGTGTTGTCTTTACCCAGTACGCAAATCATTTAAGTGAATTCAGCTCAAAAAAATTACCTTGTAAAAGAATGGAACAAATGAATTAAATGCTGCTTCACTCTTAGTCGCTCTCCCTTTATATACACAGATGTAACAGAAATGGTAACCAGTCTAATGATTTATTACAACAGTTTTGTCTGGTTGTTTAAAATTCATCTTCTGAATTATTCTGTTTGCTAGATGCAGCTCTGGCTGCTAGCTTTATGACTTCCGAAATTAGAATGACTTGTGCTGTTGGTGTATTGTCAGCATGTTGGTAGATGTATATTTCGGAAGTGAAACAAGGTAAAACTGTGCATTCTTGGATTCTATGACTACCATTCCATGATAAACATTATGCATTTTGAAAATAAATAAACACAAAGACAAAACATCAAAATCATTAATTAATGAAATAATTATGCTGATAAACCCTGCATTAACTCACAAAAGAACATGATTTTAGAACTCTAAATAGAATAGAATTTTTGTTTAACTTTTGTATGTTTGGTATTGAGTTATGCTTGCATCTGACAACAGTCAGTAACCCGGTTGACAAGTTGCATGTTTTGGTGATTTTTTTTAAATGCCATATGCTGTTCCATTTTGTGTGTGTGTGTGTGTGTGTGTGTGTGTATGTGTGTGTGTGTGTGTGTGTGTGTGTGTGTGTGTGTGTGGTTCCTAATAGATGACCGAAGACGCATTCTTTTGAATGCGTCTTGGTCGAAACTGAAAAGACGAAAAGGCAAAATGATGAAGCAGCATATAAGCAAATTCTATCCCTGGGAAAGAAATCGCTTGGCCACGTCCGTTACTTTGCCACTTTGCCATTTTCGTCATTGTAGTGAGATCTCAGAGTTGGTATATTTAAGTAGGGGGGTGTGTGGGGGGGCGAAGCCCCCCACTTTATGTTATGTTTTAAGTGTTTTTTTTTTTTTTTTGGAACAGCGATTATTTTCCCTTGAAAAAAATCGCTGTTCTAAGTGTTCAAGTTTGTAAGCTTTCACTTACATGGGGTCGATAAATCATTGTTTGCTTTTCTAAGCGTTCGATGATTTAATATATGTGTGTGTATGTGTGTGTGTTTTTGTGTGTGTATGTGTGCATATGTGTGGGTGTGTGTGTGTGTGTGTGGGTGTGTATATATATATATATATATATATATATATATATATATATATATATATATATATATATATATATATATATATATATATATATATATATACATCCAATGCTGAGTTGACAGAACATTACAGGACTGAGCCCAGAAACATGAAAACCTTGCAGCCAGAAAGGAATGGACCTTCATTGTGCAGGATTATGGTATGGAGGGGATTGAGGTTTTTCCTCCTTCCCCACTGAGGTGCAGTGTTGGAGTTGAAATATGTAATCATCATGAGATGTGGTGGGCACAGGGAGTTTACCCCCCTGCAAAAAGCCAGTGTCATGTGTATCCCATTCTATTAGTGCTTCTTGTTTTTGAGTTTCTGGACTTGATCTTGTAATGCTCACTCATCTGAGCATTTGATGTATTGATAGTGACGTGTATATATATATATATATATATATATATATATATATATATATATATATATATATATATATATATATATATATATATATATATATATATACACACACCCATGTAATTAAAAACAGCTCGATTAAAGTTTCAGAAGCAAGAATGTAGTACATAGAATCAGCACTGTAGCCCTACCTCTAGGTCTGAAACATAGTAGCATATACAATGCATTAGTTATACTGCAAGTTAATGTACTGCAGTACCCACAATGACTGAGAGTTTGGGGCACTGATTCTGACCTGGGTGGTGTGGTATAGCAGGGAGAAGTGCCCCCATGAATTCAGAGTATCAGGCTTGTGATTTGGGGTGGGCAGTGTTTACACTGAATTAACCATGAAATCACAGTTAAGGAATTAAGGCTTGAAGTGGGGTGGCCCACTGTTTGTGAGAAATGAGCTAAAAACATTATGGACAGAGTTTATTTAACTTAATTACATTGAAGCATTGCCTATATGCACATTCCATCCATCTATCCACAACCCGTTTTTTTCATTTTTACATGTGGGGTTGGGGTGTCACTTCAACAGTGACAATCAACTGGAGCCGTGATAATTCAAGAGGGTTTAGTTTTTGTGTGAAAGCAAACGATTTACTGTCACTTGGTCAAAGTCAAATAACATCAGAATCACGAAATAACAGTTTATTCTGAAATATATATCTATTCTACCATCTTAATTAGTTAAATGCAACCAATCAAAGCAATTCAGCAGTCAGAACATTCAAATTTTAAAGCACTTTGCCAAGTGAATTCCCAATTTGTAAAAATCCAGTTCTTTAGACTTACAATTTTATAGGAAAAAATTAAAACAAAATTAAAAAAAACAAAAAACGTTTTAAAACATTATAGAGGTGAAACAGTGAAAAAAACGACTAAATCATGCTGACCCTATTAGTTTACAAATTAGCTTAGCTCATTTTTAAGGGTCTTTATTAGATCACCGAATGTTTAAAAAAGTGAACGGTGATTAATCGACCCTGTGTAAGCGAAAGCTTACAATGTCGAACTGTCAGAACAGCGATTTTTTTCCAAGGGAAAAAAAAATCGCTGTTCCAAAAAAAATAAATAAATAAATAAAACACTTTAAACTTTACATTAAGTGGGGGGCTTTGCCCCCCCCCACATCCCCCTACTTAAATATATCAACTCAGTGACTGCACTACAGTGCCGAAAATGGCAAAGTAACGAAGCAGCCAAGTGAATTCTTTCCCAGGAAAGAATTCGCTTAAAAGCTGCTTCGATATTCTGCCATTTCAGTCTTTTAAGTTCGACCAAGATGCATTCAAAAGAATGCATCTTCGGTCTTCTAATAGGGAACCCATTTTTAATACAATTGTAATAGAAACACTATTGTTTAGCCTTGGTTTAGAAGTGCTATTTAATTGTAACTGTTACAGGGCAGATGGTTCGTTTAGCATAGGTTCATAGGTTCATAGGTTGGTACTAGGCTATCAGCCCTAGGGCCTATACAAGCCTAGCCATAACAATTCCCTGGCTATTTCTTCCCACACTATTTCCTTCTATTTAGAGCATGACTGATTGGTTAGAGTAATTGATCGATATGGTAGAGTATGTATTCATTTCAGAAGAAACTGTTATTTGTGATTCTGATGACATTCGATTGTGCAGACAAAAGCGCTGAATTATTTGCTACAAATGATTTATTCCAATATATTTCTTGTGAAGTCAGTTGGTAGTCCTCACATATATATTTTTTTAAATAAAAATGAATTGGGGAGGTATATGTATGTATGAAACACAAGCAAATTATAATGAGTTGAATTTCTTTTATGTGCTCATACTCAGCCACTGAAGATGACCGAGCAGTTAATGTGTGTGTGTGTGTGTGTGTGTGTGTGTGTGTGTGTGTGTGTGTGTGTGTGTGTGTGAGTGTGTGTGTGTGTGTGTGTGTGTGTGTGTGTGTGTGTGTGTGTGTGTGTGTGTGTGTGTGTGTGTGTATGTGTGTGTGAGAGAATGTGTGCATCAATGTGTGCTTGGTCTGTGAGTAAAAGACTTAACTTTTGCATCTAAAGTGCTACTTCTGCGTAATAATGCACTGCACATACAGAGATAAGCACATTTCCTTCCCCTCCATACAGCCCCTGTAGCGCATCCATTAGTGTCTGAATTATAAATCATGAAAGTACAGTTGTGTAAAATCTTACCAGAATGGTAGATGTCCTTCCCTTCACTGCCGCAGTATTTCTTACTAATGGGAATCCCTGCCGTGAAGCCCTCCGTCCAACCAGTTTACAAAAGTTTACCATTGCTTTAAGGTACTCTGAACATCACCTGCACACTCCTTATGTAAGGTAGGGCATAAGGGTGGCATTCAGGGTACCATCCTCACAACAGATTGCCTCAGTAGGAACAGCAGTCCAAGGAAAGCCAAGGAGAACCTGCACAGCCAGGAAGGGAAAAAGACCAGGGGGATGGAGGGAGGGAGTGAATACTGCAGTGGTGAAGACAAAGACATCTACCGTTATAGTAAGATTTTACACAACTGTACTATGTCCTTACATACACTGCTGCAGTATTCCTTACTAATGAGAGAGTACAAAAGCTCACAAAGAAACCTGGGAGGAGGAAGCAGCAGACCCTCCAAGAAGCCATGAAGAATGTCAGCAGCAAAACCAGCTCTAGCTCTGGAGATACCATCCAACTGGTATTGTTTGGTAAAGGTATGCACAAAAGACCAGGTAGCAGCTTCAAGAATAGAGTGTCTAAGCCTTTGAAAAAAGCATCAGAAGAAGCCATGGCTCTGGTGGAATGAGCCTTTACAGAAGAAGGAAGACTCTTGCCATGAAAAGTGTAACAAAAGGAAATAGCCTTTGAAATCGAAGTGGAAATAATTTGCTTGGAAACAGCCCAACCTAAAGACCTAGGATGAAAGGAAACAAATAACTGGTCAGACTTCCTGATAGCTTTTGTTTTATCCAAATAATATCTGAGCTGTCGATGCACATCTAAGGTATGCAGCACCCTCTCACTGTCAGATTGCAGAGAGGAAAAACGTAGGCAAATTAATAGACTGATTCAGTGACAACTCATAACGACCTTTGGCATGAAAGAAGGATTAGTACACAAGGACATCCTGTCCTCATGAAATATCAAAAAAGTGGACAAGCCATAAGGGCTTGCAAATCAGACACCAGTCTGGCAGAATTAAGAGCTAACAAAAGAACTGTCTTCCAAGAGCAATGTTGCAAGGAAGGTGAAACAGCAGGCTCAGAAGGAGCCTGAGTCAATTTTTCCAGAACAAAATTAAAATCCCAGGTAGGAGTAGCAGGCTTCCTGTGAGTTCTAATATTAAGGATGCCTTTAAGAAATTTCTTAGCCTCAAATCTAGAAGATAACAGGGGAGTTAAAAGCAGACAAGCAGGAAGAGCTGATAAGTGGGCCTTAATAGAAGAATAGGCCAAACCAACACTGAGTAACTCACACAGATAAGAAAGAACCAAAGGAATATCCACAGAAAGTGGGTCCAGGTCATGAGAAAGACACCAAATAGAAAATGTCTTCCATTTAGATAAGTAGGATTTTCTAGTAGTAGGTTTCCTGGCCTCCTTCAGGACCTGCAGCACGTCCTCAGAAAAAAAAGGTGTCTATAAGGAATCAAAACCCTGTCACCCACAGTGTCAGTTGAAGCATGGACAAGTGGGGATGGATGAGAGACCCCTCGTCTTCTATGAAGAGATCCACCCTGTGAGGTAACTTGTGATGATTGCCCCTGGCAGAAGTAGAGGGAATCAGTGCTGTCGCGGCCAAAAGGGTGTCACCAACAAGATTTTGGGAGCATCCTGTTGAATCTTGAATAGGACTCTCAGAATGAGAGGAAGGGGATGGAATGCATAAAGAAACATCCTCTTCCAAGAAAATGAGAGGGCATCCACCCTCCATACCAGAGGACCTGGGACTCTGGCACAAAACAGAGGAAGTTGTCTGTTCAGAGGGGAGGCAAAAAGAGCTACTTAAGGGGTACAGAAAGAGTAAACAAATTGTGTCTGAAGTCCGTGACTTGCCTGTTTCTTCAGGCGAGCAATATTCAGGCAAGAAGAGTGATTCATTTGAAGAAGTTAAATCAGAGGATTCCCTGCATTCAAAAAAAGTGATGGAAGGGCAAGGACAGGCTCAACAGCAAGCCAAATTAAAGCGGGTAAGAGGAAAGAACAACGGAAGAAACAGGAAGAAGTAAGACTGTTTAATTCAAATCAAAATGTGTGTGACAGACTTTCTAACTATTCTTTTGCTTCTCAAATTAGTGTTAACAATGAAAAAACTTGAACGTTGTTCAAGAGGACGTTTGTTTAACTTTTGTAACATCTGCAAGGTTCATGACATTCAAGCTGATAATGATGCATTGAAAATTGCAAATTTAACTGATGTTAACATCTCTGATGCTGCTGAAAGTGTTTTACTTAGAGGGGCAAAATTTGTCCCTACTAGAATTCCATCTCTTGAAGACATGATTATAGATGTTAAGAAATTTTGCCGTAAACTGCATGTTTTTTCAAACTAGGCAGGATATGTTGTTTACTAATGAAGAGAATGCTGATGAATCTTCAGAAGAAGATTTGTTGAATTCAAGCATATATGAAAATGAAATGTTTCAAACGTGTGGGTTTTGGTGATGGGAATCAGGATGATTATGTTGAATCTAATGATGTTCATCCTGTTATACTGCTGCAGTCATCACACTAGGGTTATCCTGCCGTCAGGCGGTCCCGCAGTCGGCCAAATCCCAAAGTCTTGGTCCGGTTGTCGTCGCTTCTTCCCTGACGTCAGTGTGACAGGGGGATAAAAGAGGCAGCCGACACCATTTTCTCCAGTCTTTCTTGCCGCGCGGTGCCCGAAGCAGAAGCAGTTCGCAAGTGCCGGTCGGCTAGCTCCTGAGATTTTTGAATCGAATTTCAGCCCAAAGTCTTCTCTAAAGCTAAGTACCCTGTTGGGGAAACTTTTCTTGCCTCAGACCGATGTCAGACAAAGTTAATAATTGCATTTCTTGTGGGAAGCAAATACCTCATAAGGATTTTCATTCTTATTGAATTCCTTGCCTAGGCCCAGACCACGACGTCTCTGGTTGTCGGTTTTGTGCTAGGTTCAACAAACGTACAATCAAGCGTCGGGCAGATTTCGCCCGACATTATTTTGGCAGGAAAATTTAACTATAGCATGTTGTTGGAGCAACCGACATCAGCAATGATTAAAAAACACAAGGATAAGGACAGGCAACCAAGGCCAAGACCAGATACCGAGGCCTCAGCAAGGCCTGCCGCCAGTTCTCTGGTTTTCAGCGAGGTGCCTATGCAGCCCCTGACTACCGCTGATTTAGAAATTCTGATGGCCTCCCAGACCAAATCAGCTGGGCCTCAGGAGCCAGTTCCATCTCACCCCTCGGACGCCAACCCTGACGGTGATCCGGAGATTTTGGACAGGCCTTCGGTTTCTGAAGGTGTCTTCAAACCGACAACTATCTCTATTAAGTCTTATGCTAAACGTAAAGCCCCCTTAAAAGTTAGGAAACCGGGTCCACAGACCCCCCCCCCCCCACAGGCCCCTATGCCTAAAAAACAGATGCTTAAGATGGCTGAGGATTTAATTACCCTTATCAGGGGTTAACAACCCCCTCCTGACAAAAGGCCTAGACTGGAGGAAGATTATCCTTCCTCTGACCAAGCATCCATTTCCTCAGCTAACTCTGAGGACCAGGATTATTCCTTCCCTCCTTATGAAGACTCAGATGCTGAAGAGTCCATTCCCTCTGTCTCCCCCCCTGAAGACTACTCTTTTGGGGAAACTTTACACACCATGAGGGAACACTTCCACTGGGAAGGCCAAGATTACTCTGACTCTAAGAAAAAACTCCGTGAGTTTCTTCTTCTTCCACAGCATAGACCCCTTGCAATTCCTCCAGTTTTAGACATTTTGGATGATGGTTACACAGAATCTAGTCTAAACCCAGATTCCTTACCTCCTGCACCAGCTAAACCAGACAGATACTACCGAGTTCCTGATTCTTATAAGTTTCTATATAAAAGCCCTGTTGCAGACCCCAAAACCATTTCCCAGGGTCCCAAAGGGGTTAAGGCTACTACTGCTAAGAATCTACTATCTTCTGAAAGAGATTCCAGAGCATTAGAAAGATGGGGGAAGAAAGTGTATACATCTGCCACTTCGGCCATGAGGGCCTTAAACTGCCAATTCCACATGCTAAAATACCAGCAGTACTTGATTACACAGTTAAAGCAGAAAATGATCCCTCAGACAGATCAACCTGATTTCAAAGAGATGCAGGATTTGCTGCATGCAGCAGAACAGGTAGGAAAGCATACCTTACAGTGTGGTTTTGATTCATTGGAAGCCTCATGTAGAGCAGCTGTCACAGGATCTGTAATACATAGACATGCTTGGCTAAAAGAGCAAGCCTTACCAGAACATGTCAGAGCAAAGTTATTGGATGCTCCATTGCAGAAAGATGTGTTATTTGGTGTCAAAGCAGAGGAAGTTTTAAAGAAAATGGAAGAAAAGGCAAAATCTATGCAGACAGTTAAAGATTTTTTACAGGTACAACCTCCTCGTTTCAGCAGAAACTGGCCATCAAAAAACTGGTCCTTTCCTGCATCAGACAGACCCCAAAGGGGTAGGTACAGACGCCCAAGGGGCAGAGGCCAGCCACAAGGTTCTTTCAGGCCTAGACAATGGCATACAACAACTCAAAGAGATGAAAGATCTCAACCCTTAAGGAAACAAACACAATGACTTCCCTCTTCACCTGCCAAGAAAAATTGCCCTGGCAGCACCTTTAGGAGGAAAACTGGCTCTATTTCCACAAAATTGGTGCATCATAACAAAGGACAAATGGGTTCTGGATATTATTACCCGAGGCTACAGATTTCATTTTCACACTTTGCCACGGATGAGAGGCATGCCAAATCTGCCTCCAAATCAATGGGCAGAGGCACAAACGCAAATTTCAGCTCTCATGGATGTGAAAGCAATTCAAAAGATACCTACAAAGGAGCAAGGTCAAGGTTTTTACTCAAGGCTATTTCTAGTACCAAGAAAGGACAAAGCCTGGAGACCCATTTTCAACCTCTCAATTCTAAACCCATACCTGGAGGTACCCAAATTCAAAATGCTCACACTAGAGCAGCTTCTTCCCATGCTGGGCAAGGAGTCTTGGCTGGTAACGTTGGACCTCAAAGAGGCATACCTGCATGTCCCTATCAGACAAGATTGCAGAAGATACCTCAGATTTTTGGCAGGTACAATGCATTATTAATTCTCTGCATTGCCCTTTGGCTTATCTACTGCACCCAGAGTATTTACGAAATGCCTGGCATCAGTAATTGCATACTGCAGACAACGAGGAATACAAATTTATCCATATCTGGACGACTGCCTGATCCAAGCGGACAGCAAGGCCATTCTATTACAGCATCTGGCATTTGTAACAAAGCTGCTAAGTTGCCTAGGGTACACAGTAAACTAAAAGAAGTCAAAGCTAATACCCTCACAAGACATAATATTCCTGGGTGCCAGCTTAAAAACAACGGCCTAGATGGCTTATGTCATGCCAGACAAACAAAAACAACTGACTCAATACTTCAAAAAGATGGCAACTTTTACCCAGCTCACTGCAAGGAAAATCCTGCAGGCACTGGGGTTCATGGCATCCTGCATTCAACTAATTCCACATGCAAAGCTGCATATGAGGAAATTACAGCGGTACCTGAAAAGTGTATGGACTCAACACAGGCACAGCCTCAAAACAAGTATACCTCTCATTCCCTGCCTTCAAAAAGAGTTCCTATGGTGGGCTCAAGCATGTCAAATAAACAAGGGTCTTCCTTTTGTCTTACCTACAGCAAACCAAACTATGACAACAGATTCTTCAGACTACGCCTGGGGAGCACACATGGCAGGACAGTGCATACAGGGCAAATGGCCTGCAAAACAAATGCATCTACACATCAACCAAAAGGAGATGCTAGCTGTGCAAAATGGACAGCCTTCAAGGACCTTTTGCAGCCAGGACAACTACTAAAAAGGACAGACAACACCATAGTTATGTGGTACATAAACAAACAGGGAGGAACACACTCCTACCCTTTGTGCAGACAGGCAATGACCTTGTGGAACACAGCATTGACTTACCAAGTACAACTGCAAGCACAATTCCTGCCAGGAAAGAAAAACATATTGGCAGACGAATTAAGCAGAAATTTGGCAGATCCTCACGAGTGGAGACTACACCCACAAGTATTTTCAATGATAAAACTCAAAGGTGGGGATGCCCAGACATAGATCTATTTGCCTCCCCCAACAATTGTCAACTACAGAAATTTTGCACAAGGACTTATCATTCCCTAGCCTGGAAAGTGGATGCCCTATCATTCAGTTGGACAGCATTGACAGTCTATGCCTTCCCACCACTACCTCTTTTGACCAAGGTATTACTGAAAGTCATATCAGAGAGACCACAAATGATCCTCATTGCTCCGGACTGGCCATGTCAGCACTGGTACCCATTACTAAGGACCATGACCCACAGCCCTCCATGGATCTTACCTCAATTCCCACTTCTGTTGACTCAGCAAAACTCTCAGATCCTTCACAGTCAGCTCAGGACTTTAAATTTAGCTGCATGGAGAATACCTTGAATTATCAATCAACACTTCTCTCAAAGAACGTCCTGAATGTCATTTTGGAGGCCAGGAGGCCCAGCACTAGAAAAACTTACTCAGACAAATGGAAAAGATTTTGTGCATGGAACCAAGCTAAAGGCCAAAATCCTTGGATACCAAACATTCCTCAAATACGGCAATACTTAACTGAGATGCTACACAAAGGCCTTTCTTTCTCATCCATTAAGATCCATGCTTCAGCCAGTTCAGCTCAATATAATACGGATCCTCCCATATTCTCACACCCTTTACTAAGGCAGTTTCTCAGAGGGGCTAAGAATATAAGACCCCCCAGAAAACCCCCAACGCCAGCCTGGGACCTCAACTTCGTTTTAGAAAAATTAACGCTGCCTCCTTTCGAACCAGCCTTCTCAGCAGAACTACAATACTTGTCATAGAAAACAGCTCTGTTGCTGGCTATCATTTCAGCACGCAGGGTCTCAGAACTACAGGCACTTATGGCAGTGGAACCTTTCATCATTTTCCATCAGGACAGAGTCTCTTTACGAACTAACCCTACCTTTATGCCAAAGGTAGTATCGAGTGTGGCTTTGAATCAGTCCATTCACTTACCCACCTTTTATCCAAACCCCCAGAATAAAGGAGAAAGACTCCTTCACTCTTTGGACATTCACAAACAGCTACGTTATCATTTGGATAAGACAAAGACCTTCAGAAAAACTGACCAACTCTTTGTATCCTATGCTGCAGGTTCACAAGGAAAGGCTATTTCAAAACAGACCATCTCCAAATGGATAGCACATTGTATCCGCTTTTGTTACTCGCACCATGGGAAAGCAGTGCCTGTTAATATTATATCCCATTCTACCAGGGCTACAGCAACCTTAGCAGCCTTTCTCAGGGGGGTTCCAACCAAGGACATTCTGGAGGCAGCTACTTGGAGTTCAGTGCACACCTTTACCAAGCACTACCACCTTCCATTATACCCAAAAACCAGAGCTGGTTTTGCCACTGCAGTTCTGCAGGGCATCCTAGCTTCACCTAACCCAGTTTAGTACCAGCCACCCATCCATAGCTTTGGGATTCAACCCAAGTGTGAAGACTGCAGCAGTATAACACAATGAACATAGTACAGTTTTGTACCTACCATAAATGTAGATGTTCGAGTGTATATACTGCTGCAGTCCAGGTTACCCTCCCACCATCCCCTCTACATACCAGGGTGTTAGTTATAACTCCATGTACATCAATCTATTGGATGCATGTCTATATGGTGTATTTGCTAACAGCTAGTACTATTGTTTATCTACTAGGGTATTTTTGCATAGTTATTTGTATTGCCTTCCTAGTTGGGGGCACCTGACATCTGGGGCAAGAAAAACTGAAGAAAATGGCGTCGGCTGCCTCTTTTATCCCCCTGTCACACTGACGTCAGGGAAGAAGTGATGACAACTGACTCCGGACCAAGACTTTGGGATTTGGCCGACTGCGGGACCACCTGATGGCAGGATAACCCTAGTGTGATGACTGCAGCAGTATATACACTCAAACATCTACATTTATGGTAGGTACAAAACAGTACTTTTCATCTGAACCATTTTTACAGGCTATGGGTGTTTGGAAATACCTAAACTGACTTCTGACAGTAATTTTATGTACCCTAGAACTAGTCAAGCTATTAATGTATTTGAAAGCTTAGTATGGAAAAAAGTTGAAAATAGTTATGGTAATTTCATAAAGACATTCCGTTCTTATAATTTAAGGAAGGAAGAATGGCTTGCATTGCAGGAGTTACGGTCAAATTTAAATGGGATAGTATACAAAACAGCTGGCAAAGGAGGCAATTGGGTGTTGATTAGTATAGCACAATATGATGAAATGGTTTCAAATATATTATCTGAAGAAGGATATTATGTTAAGTTACAATATAATCCTTTACAAAGATTTGTAACAGAGTTAGCTGATATATTGTACGTGGGGAAAGATTTGTTTTTTTTTTTTGAAAAATAAAGATGTTAAAAAATTGATTGTTAACACACCCAAACATCCGTTTATGTATGCTACCCTAAGATACATAAAGATTTGCTTAAACCTCCAGGGCGACCCATTATTTCTGGAGAATGTGAATTTTTTTTGGATTTTCATTTCAAGAAATATTTGGTTGCTATACTGTCTCATGTTAAAAATATTCAGCAAATTTGTTAAGAATTGGCAAACTTAGAATGGAAAGAGAATTATTTTTAGGGAACAGTAGATGTTACTGCTTTGTATTCTAACATTGATAGAAGATGGGGCATGGAGGCAGTGGCCAGGAAATTGGGGGAAAGCCCACGGTCTGCATTTTTTTGACCCTCCTTGAATTTTGATTAACCCATAATTATTTCAAATGGAAGAATGAATTTTTCTTACAAAGAAAGGGAATGGCAATGGGGGCGGCTTTCGCCCCATCGTATGCTATCATTAACATGGGGGACTTTGAAAGTCAATTTATGGTGTTACAAGATTACTATGTAAGAAATGTAGTTTATTATAAGAGATATGTAGATGTTTTGTTATTTATTTGTAAGGGTGACCAGTCTGAATTTATGGAAACTTTGAACAATAACCCACATGGATTGAAGTTCACTTGGGGTACTGACAGGCATAGCGTTTCATTTTTGGATGTAATGCTTTACGTAGATAATGATGAAAAGATACAGCACAAGCCATGTAGAAAACCCACAGCCGTTAACAATTTCCTATACGCGACCAGTATGCACCCCTCCATCTCACTTACACGACCAGTATGCACCCCTCCATCTCACTTACGCGACCAGTATGCACCCCTCCATCTCACTTACACGACCAGTATGCACCCCTCCATCTCACTTACGTGACCAGTATGCACCCCTCCATCTCACTTACGCGACCAGTGTGCACCCCTCCATCTCACTGAATCACTACCCTATGCTGAAGTCAAACGAATCTTCCTAAATACCTCTGAAGTTAGTTTAAAGGAAACATGTTTGAATGAGACGTATATTAGACTAAAGAACAGAGGATATGATGACAGAATATTACGAAAAGCAAAGAATAAAATCATGGGAGTACATGAGGATTGTACAGGCAGAAATTATAATGAAAGAAAAACTATGTATAGTAAAGAGGGAAGAGAGGAAAAAAATGTTTTTTGTTACAAAATATTCAGAATTTTCTCCTATTGCAGAGAAAATAGTGAGGCAAGCATGGGAAATCATCAGTGAAAGCAATTCTATTGGCTCTTTGTTTCCTAAACATATAGTGTTTTCCTATGGTAGGTACAACAATTTAAAAGAACTGTTGAATAGGAAAGTTTTTAAATCAACATGTCAGGATGTGATGGGTAAAACTGTCGGTACTCACAGTTGTGGAAATTGTTTAGTATGTAGTTGGGTAAAAAACTTAGATGGCAGTAAGATTAATGGAAAATTGTATGGGCCAATGAATATTATAATTGCAACAGCTGTGGTGTGATTTATATTGCTTATTCTGCCCAAGTGATCCAAAATTCGAACTTTGACCTTCCTGGTAGTTTGACCAACATACCAGGAAATGGGATCACAATCTTCCATTTGAAATAGTTATGGGTTAATATCCAAAACTTGTTCACAATCCCCTTAAAAAAGTCCATCATCCTAGAGCTCATGTCCCCAAAGGAAGTTTCCTCAGAGGGATTATCAAGAGTATGAAAATCCTCCTCCTCAGACCCATAGTCTAAAGGAGAAGGAATCTGGGCAGAATAAGCAAGGGAGTCATCAGAATCCACCACAGAAGAATGGAATTCTCTGGGCCTCTTAGGGGAAGAGGTGGACCTGGCAGGAGCAGGAACTGAAACCCCTTGAGGAAGCCGCCATGACAGTAAAGCATTAAATAGCCCCTGGGTTAAAGGCCTGCCACTTACTTTGTGGATCCCTAGGAGCAGAAGAAACATGGTTAGTTTTTTGTTTCTTCTTCAAAGGGACAGCTGTCCTGGAAACCTGAGAAGGCCTAGACTCAGGATGGCATTCCACAACCGCAGTAGGAAACTCTTCCCTAAAGAGAAAATGTAGAACCCCATTAGACCCCTCGGAAACAGTCAACTGTGGTTCCCTCTGAATGCCCAAATCCTCACCGACCTCCAACCCAGACATGGTAGAATAATCTAACAAAACAATGGGGTGAGCCTCCTGGTGCATAATAACCTCAGGAGAAACACCCGGCAGAGGCTGGACAGTTGAAGATTCCAGCCTTACATTATCCACCCTCTTGTTCCCAGACAGCTGACCCTTGGGTCAAGAAGTTCCATCCATAGTACCCACAGCAAGATGCTTAAGTCACTGTTTCTCAAGGTACAAGGAAAGGGAAGAAAGCCTACTATGAAGAGTTTTGGGGACAAATGCCTGATAAATTGAACAAGACGTATGGTCGTGAGCAGCACCAAGGCAAAAAAGACACTTACTGTGACGGTCTTTATGGGGAATCAGTCTCCCACACTGGCATTTACCCTTCCTGGATGACATTAATCCAAATACAGCACTAAACAAACTGAAATAGTAACCAAAAACCCAACTGGGTACTTATCTGCAACTGTGAGGACTCCAGCAAACAGGAGTAAGCACAGAAAAGCCAATAAACAGAAAAACGGTAAAAAAAGGATATATGCAACAAACTGGCGGTTAAAACAGCATTTGGACTGGCGGCAAAAAAGGTCTGAGGATGGTACACCTGAACGTCACCTTTATGCCCTACCTTACACAAGGAGTGCACAGGTGGCATTCAGTGTACCTTAAAGCAATGGTAAACTTTTGTAAACTGGCCTGGATGGAGGGCTTCACAGCAGGGAATTCCATTAGTAAGGAATACTGCAGCGGTGAATGTAATGACAAAAAATTAAAGTACTTATGTTTGCTGTAAACATGCAAAAGAAAGGTTGCTTTGTGTATGTGTACAGTAATGTTAAAAAACACATATGCCCCCTCTGAAGAAACTCATTTTAACATTTAAATAACACTGTTATAATTTATTTATTCATCTGATTGTCCTGCCTGAACCGCTGTTTCTATGTAGGGTGGTGCCAATATAGAATGCTATCTGTTTGATACTTCTGCTGCAAACGAACAAGCTCCTAAGGTTCTGGCAAAATGAGAATACAATTTCTATACAGTTTCTTTAAAACTACAAAATATCCAAACAGCGTAACCTCTGTACTCTCCCATATAGAGCAAACCCAGTACTTCAGCACAGATACCCCTTTATGTTACCAAACAGCCAAGCAGCTTAAGGCATGTATGTGCTGCAGTTTCTTCTAGCTGGGAATTCAAACAACTCCTTCTGCCTGCGTTCCTGTACTGCAAGATTTAAAAGCAATATAGCAGTTGAGGGAATGAAAAAGTATGTTCTTCTTTTGATTAGTGCCATCCCAGGAGCACAGGAAATAATTATTTAGCTATTATCTAAAAATCAATCTTATTTATCCAAATAGTTTATCACATTTGTTTTTATTACAACATGACTGCATTAGAACTAATGACTTTTTTAAATAAACATTTAAAAGAAATGTTGGAACTGTAGACAAAAGATTTTTAACTATTTGAATAAATAAACTTTGTCTCTTAGGTTCTTGTGTTTTTATTTGTGCATCAGAATGTTCAAAAGAATGAAAAGTTCTCCATACAAAAGCAATTTCTGAACAACAAAAAACATGAATCTTTAATATCTGGCATTATTGACTGACTGTTTACCAGAGAATCAAAATTTTTTGAGGGGCAGGGCAAAAATATAAGGCAAAAGCAGGGCTGTTGTGCAAAAGCAGGGGCAGCTAAGAGGAGTTATTAAAAGAAGTTCTGTTGTTAGCGCTGTGAGTGAGAGAGAGAGAGAGAGAGAGAGTGTGTGTGTGTGTGTGTGTGTGTGTGTGTGTGTGTGTGTGTGTGCGTGCGTGCGTGTGTGTATGTGTGCGTGTGTGTGTGTGTGTGTGTGTGTGTGTGTGTGTGTGTGTGTGTGTGTGCGTGTGTGTGTGTGTGTGTGTGTGTGTGTGTGTGTGTGTGTGTGTGTGTGTGTGTGTGTGTGTGTGTAGTTATATATGCTCAAACAAGTTGAACAGCATTTCATAGGACTGCTCAGCACATAGGTTGGGGATGTCTGCTGACCACAATACAGTGTGATTTATTTTTATGTCAAATTATAAATATGCTTAACATTAATATTTCTGAAAATAACTTGGCCCAGTTCAGTATATATGGTACTTCATGATATTAAATGAAAGCTTAGATAATCCTACTACTAATTTGTAGATATTTATACTTGTGTAGCAACTAATTTGCATATATGAATAAATATCATAATTCTGTAAATATCTCACAAATGGTCCATACAGATGCATTTTGGGACAGTGTTTCATATGCCCAGTCATAGCAGATGTCAGGAATGGCTCCTCAGACAAATATGATACTACCAGAGAACATGCGATATTATTAACCCATGGCATATGTCAGTAATTATATAGGTATATGTTCATAGGCATGTACTAGGCTAATGGCCACAAGGACCGTTTTAAGTCCAGACATGCATCTCAAATGTATCCAACAGGTTGGGTGCCCTAGAGGTTATTGTTAGAGGCATGTGTAAGCTAGGGCATGGGTGGTCATACATTTACAGTTTGCGTCTATCCATTAGACACACAGGTGCTAGACCTGCGTTGTATTTCTGATTTTCCATCCACTGGTCCAAGTTTGTCTTGAATAGGTTTACAGAACAGCTCTGATTTACACAGAAAAGGAAGCCTGAACTAGAGCAGGGGTATTCCCTGAGATGCATACCTTTCCCTCCATGGCCCATTTATGTCACAAGCAAGGTTTAAGCCTCAGGATCAGGTAGTTCTGTTGCTATATGTCTATGGACATGCAAGAGGTCAATCAGAGGAGGATCCAGGAATGCCATGTATGCCAGACATAGATCACCCCTCAACTGTCTTTAGGAGATAGAGTATAGGGATAGGGCTTTGAGGTGATCTGTATGGGACATGTTGTTAATACCCTGTATTCTTTTTGTGAGGAACATCTTTGGACATTCCAGTTGTTATATTTGCACTGAAGAAGGCATTGTACTTAATGATGTGTCTGTTAAGGGCTGAATAGAGTGGGATGATGACCTCTTGGACCTAGATGTTATACCCTTGCTTATACGTTGAGTAACATAGAATGATTTCCTTACAACCTTAGATACATGTTGGTCAAAAGCCAGGTTACTGTCTACATGTGTTCCCAGATCTCTGATTGCTGGGTCTACTCTTAGGAGTGCAGTATCAATGAGGTAGTTTCCTGGGATAGCCAACTTCCCAAAGGGTACTATTATGCATTTCTTGTCAGTTTTAAACCATGTCTATGGCACTAATTATCCTTTCTTGTAAGATATTAGTGTCTTGGGGAGATTCTATGACTGCTCCCAGTTTGCAATCACCTACAAACATGATCACCCAGACACTCAGTGTTTGCCTTGACTTCAAAGAATTAGATGCCAAAAAGAAAAGAACCCAACACTGATCCCCGAGGGACTCCACTAATGACTAGCCCCTTACTGCAGGTCAATTACCCTAACCCAACTTCCTTGGTCCTGTCTGAGAGCCAGATGGCAATCCAGAGTGTAACATAGGGGTCTATTCCATGAGTTTGTTTGCAATGCCCAAGTTGGGTATGATTAAAATGACTTGGCTAGGTCAAGGTAGGCAGCATGCACCATTTTGTCCTCATTCATTGTCTTGGTGACCTTCTTGAAGAAGTCTACCTGCATGATCTTCCCTTGACAAAACTAACTAGGTTGGATCCAGTGTCTGGAGGTTTCCAATGTCATTAGTAATCATTCCATGGCTTTCCATTTCAGACTAGTCAAACTAATGAGGCTGTAGTTTCTGGGGTCAATAGAAGGCCCACCCTTATGCAGAGGAATGACTGTTGTACCTCTCTATTCATGTGGAAAGAACCATGATTAGAGACTGTGGTTAAATAGTGACTTAAGTGGTTCTATCAAGTAATGTTTCACACTATTTAGGAGGCATCCTGGGGTATCGGGCCCATCTATATGTTGTTCATGGCCTTGGAGAGTGCATTTAGGACCTGTTCCCTAGTGATGGTTTGGAGGATTATGTTCAAAGGTGTTTCTTGAGTGATGATGGGGGAAGTGGGGGTTAAACTGGAGCTGAATTTGTCAGTCAGTACATTTGATGTAACTTGTGGCTCTATATAGGTGGCTACAGTCACAATTAGCTCTGCACATTGTTGCATACAGCCTTTAAGGTCATGAGCATAGCCGAAGAAAGCCATGTGGTTGTCCTGGGCCTGGGAGGCTATTTTTACCCCAGAATTGGCTTTGGTAGACCTAATTGTCTACCAGGCAGAGCAGAGATAATTGTGAACATAGTCATCTACACCAAGCCAGAAGCTGTTTGTTTAGACTGATGAAATGAGAGCATTTTTATCCCGCTGGGCATTGTATTTCCTGATATTCTGCTATGACTTTCTTACTTATGTTGTACAGCTTATTGATGTTTGAATCCCACCAGGGTGACATTTTTTTAAGCTATTTTCCAGGCTTATTTCTGGTAGGCTTGGCTGTCTCTGTGCATTGATTAACATGATTGTATAGAGTATCTGTGAACAATTTTACATGAGCAACTGTGTTGCTCAGGGTTTGGGAGACGAGGGGGGGCTTGACATTTTGCCAGTTTTTTTTTTATTTGTTCAGTTTGGTGACCAATGTAGAGCACCGATCCAAATGGATTTATTTGTCTGAACCCAGTCCAATATAAATGACACTAGACAAGTGAGTTACCAAGAAGTATTATGAATACAAACAAAATATTGTGCACTTATAGCATTAAATCAGTAACAGTAATAATAATAAAGTACACAGTGCAGAGGACAGTAGGAAAGGATGGTTCGAATAAGCACTCAGTAACAGTAATAATAATAAAGTAGACAGTATAGAGGACAGTAGGAAGGGATGGTTCGAATAAGCGCTCAGTAACAGTAATAATAATAAAGTACACAGTACAGAAGACAGTAGGAAGGTATGGTTCGAATAAGTGCTCAGTAACAGTAATAATAATAAAGTAGACAGTACAGAGGACAGTAGGAAGGGATGGTTCGAATAAGCGCTCAGTAACAGTAATAATAATAAAGTAGACAGTACAGAGGACAGTAGGAAGGGATGGTTCAAATAAGCGCTCAGTAACAGTAATAATAATAAAGTACACAGTACAGAGGACAGTAGGAAGGGATGGTTCGAATAAGCACTGAGTAACAGTAATAATAATAAAGTAGACAGTACAGAGGACAGTAGGAAGGGATGGTTCGAATAAGCACTGAGTAACAGTAATAATAATAAAGTAGACAGTATAGAGGACAGTAGGAAGGGATGGTTCGAATAAGCACTCAGTAACAGTAATAATAATAAAGTACACAGTACAGAGGACAGTAGGAAGGGATGGTTCGAATAAGTGCTCAGTAACAGTAATAATAATAAAGTAGACAGTACAGAGGACAGTAGGAAGGGATGGTTCGAATAAGCACTGAGTAACAGTAATAATAATAAAGTACACAGTACAGAGGACAGTAGGAAGGAATGGTTCGAATAAGCGCTCAGTAACAGTAATAATAATAAACTACACAGTACAGAGGACAGTAGGAAGGGATGGTTCGAATAAGCGCTCAGTAACAGTAATAATAATAAAGTAGACAATACAGAGGACAGTAGGAAGGGATGGTTTGAGTAAGGAAGGAAGGAAGAAGAGGAGAGTTAAATAGTGAAGGGACAGAGCACAAAGTGTAAAACACAGTAAAACATAAGGGCACATAGAAATGAACTACATACAATACATGTAATGTGGAAGAGATGTCATATATTAGACTCGGGAAATAATGGGAGAAAGATAAATGTGCCTGACAAGTGAAAGGAAGAGTGGGGATTATGAGATGTGTCAATGGCGGGGGGGGGTGTAGGTGATGTGTCAGTGGGGGGTTAGCTGATGTGTCGGAGGTGGGAATTATGTAAGGTGTCCAGAGGGAAAGCATTTGCAAATTGACTCAGACTTGAGACGATCTTTAATATGAGCAAGAAATTATGATTATGACTTGAGGTCTTTAAGATTATTAGGGAAGGATTGCCCATATTTGGGGCCTGGGATGGGGAAGGCATGGTTAGTGCAATACAGTCTGTTTCTGGGACATTAAAGAAGTGGATCAGAGTGGTAAAGGTTGTCACTTAATAATAGGAAGTTTGCCGTAGAATGCTTCCTAAATGCTACAGTGTTAGCTGGGGTCATGGGTTTTATTTCTGTTTCAACACAACTTTATTGTCCCATCTTACCAGAGAGGACATTACAGTATGTTATTGATGATCAGGTCCAGTATGTTTGCTTCCCTAGTGGGAATGTGGTCTATCTGGTCCAGGCTGTTGGTGTTTGCAAAGTCCTGGAATCTCTGGACCTGCTGGTTTGGGGTAGTTAAATTCACCCATGCATATGGTACTGGGTTGAATGGTAAGGGCCTCCAGTAAGTAGTTTACATTATGGGTTTTCTGAGTCATGGGGGAATCCTATAGCTAGTAACAATATGGTATGGGACTTTGCCTGTGGTCATTTGGATGTGGAAATTTTGAAACTCATCATCCTGTTTGACCATGTCCATGGAACGCATTATTGTGAACCTTAACAAGGACATCGTCATCCTCCAAATGCTTGACACTACACAGTTTGATTTTGCCAAAGGGAGATCATGCCTATTAAACTTGGTCAACTTCTTTGAAACAGTCACCAAAGCCATGGACGAGGGGAAGACGGTGCACACCGCCTTCCTTGACCTAGTCAAAGCCTTTGACATGATTCCTCACTCGGGCATAATGGGTAAACTCTCCCAGCTAGGCATCAACCCATATGTTACCAGATGGGTAGCTAACTGGCTCACTGTTAGAACCCACTCAGTAGGGGAAGCCACCTCTAGTAGTAGACCTGTCACGAGCGGTGTACCCCAAGGATCGGTCTTGGAGCCTCTACTGTTTGGGATATACTTTTCTGAGATGCAAACCACAACCAGTGGTCTATGGCTAACCAAGTTTGCAAATGACTGCAAGCTGGGCATTGTCTTAAATTCCCCTAGTGATTTGAACATCCTCTAAGAGGGCCCTACCCAAACTAATGACTGGTGCCAGAAGCATGGCCTCAAACTGAATGCCAAGAAATGCATCATTTTCCCCTTTGGGGAAAATGTCATCCCCACTAATTATGACATTCATAACAGAGTACTAAGCATGCAATCAGTCGTGAGAGAGTTGGGCACCCAGGCTGATAGCAACCTGACTTTTGAGCACCACATTGTCTCTGTTGTACAGAAGGCTTTCTATATGGCCCACCTCATTAATAAGGGTATTTCATCCAGGAACAAGGAGGTCATAAGATCCCTGTACTCCTCCCTTATCAGACCTATTATCGAGTACAATGCCTCCTTTGGCATGTACCTTGCCAAGCACATGCAGCAGTTGGAGAGACCACAGAGGTTCCTGACCAGGAAAATCCAGGGTCTCTAACACCTATCCTATACAGATAGGCTAAAAGCTGGCATAGAAGGCCATTTCAAACCCAGCCTTGATGGGGTTGCTGCATATCCATAAGACAAACTCCACACATGCAATCCACATGCAAGGCCTAAACCTGGTCTGTAACATTAATAGAACTTGTTGGCAGGATAGATTTGTGTCCCAAAGACTCCCCTGTTTGTGGAATAGACTCCCTCTCCATGTCAAGTAGAGTACCTCTCTAGCCCTCTTTAAGAAGAACCTGGACGACTGGATGAGAAACAGAAAATATACCCCTGGGATCCCACCTGTGTCCCTGCTGGACAGGGGAAACAGGTGCTGTCTTTGAGAGAACATGGGTGAAATTCTTGGCTAAGCTTATAAGGGCCTCTGGGACAATAGTCTAGTATCATTCTATGAACCTATGGACCAGCCTTGAGGTGACCTTACTACTGATGTAGATTGAGATAGCTCCACCTTTAGTCCCTGTATGCTCAGTAGCTGACCTGAATGTGTGGAAAGCATTGTATTAATAACTTGAATCAGAAAGAGTTCATGTGGTACTTCATGATATGAAATGAAATCAAACATAATGCTAGAAAAACCTTGCACTGATAGCTGGTGTCTAACTAGCACTGCTTCACAGGTATTTACATAGATGCATTAAAATCTTAATTATGCAGATATCTCAAAACAGAGTGACATCTACAAAACTACTTTGCAGCAAACTGAATATAACATCTTCACAAACAAAATGGACTCTCATAGCTGGGGTTAGCAGAACTTTATGTACACACAGCAGGTGCCATAGGTTTTGGATGTTATTTTAGGGCACAGTAAATGAGCACTACCTGGGCAATACATACATGAAATAGAGAAGGGGTGACAATATCAGAGATGGATTTTTTTGATGGTTATAGCCTTGGAACCTTAGCTGTACCAAATAAAGGACAAGATAGTCAAATTGAGGTCAGACAATGCAGGGTAGTCCACATGCTGAAAAATAAGATGGGGAACAGGAATAATAGGGAGGGTATTGGGCCATTTTACCCTGCAGTGCTTATGCTAAAGTGTAACCATAATACCTCATCATGTATGAGGTTCAGACAGCTCATTTTCTCATTCACTTTATTGTTTACAGTGGTCTAGAAGTCTGACACCAGAAGCACCACCAGTGCCAGCCAAGGTGTCATATCACTTATGGGATCTGTGGGTATACAAGCATGGCAGCTGATGGTTAACTCCATCAGTGTGAGAACAGAAGCTGTTTACAAAAAGGGAATACATAATTTCCTGGAGACTGCCATCCCTAAACTAGTGTTAGAAAGCAGTGGGGTGGGGGATCACTCAATATCCTTTCAAGTATGGAGTATTTTAAAGAGCAGGGCTAGGCTGATCCCTAAAACTTTGGAAAAGAGATAACCGATTAACCTCAGAATTTTGTAATCACTGTGGTAAGATCTCTCCTGAGAGTGCTAAAATGATTATAGGGTTTTGTTATTTAGCACTTATTTTTCTGACTGCTTTTTTTGTGGAACATTTCATTGGACAGAGCAAGTATAATGAAGCAAACCTCACAGCAAGCGGTTCTCCAGTTCGATTCTCAGCTGGGGTGCCTTATGTGCGGAGTCTGCATGTCCTCCCTGTGGTTGCGTGGGTTTTCTCCAGGTGCTCCGGTTTCCTCCCACATCCCAAAGACATGCTGTAGGTGGATAGGACACTCTAAATTGGCCCTAGAAGTGAGTGCGTGAGTGTGTGTGCCTTATGTGGAAGGTTTGGTGCCGGGCTGGTAACTTGACACTGTAGAACTCCATCGTCAATCATGAGCGGACAGGTGATCCGCTGTGGTGACCCCTAACCGGGAAGAGAAGAAGAAGAAGACTGATAACTGGATATGCCTAAGAATGGGCAGGGTCTAAGATAGCTCAAGAGTTAAAGGACCACTGAGTGTGGCTAAAGCCACCAGTGGGGTTTCATAGGGATATATAAAAAGACATTATGTATTCACCATAACGTTCCATTTGTGTTGTCCATTATCTTTATTCCTCAACCTGTGGGTGTGATTCCGATCCTTCGAACTGAGTCAGCTGCTACAGTAGCTCATGGGAACCAAAAACCTCTTGAGCTTATCCCTTACTCACAATGCACCTGTCTCAATTAACTCAGATCAGGTTTGCTGATATAAAGAGACAAAAAGGCTTTTTATGGAGACTATATCTGGAACTGCACTATATTAAAAAGGCAATAATCCATCAATCCTCCTTTCTTCCAGAAACCAAGGGAAGTGTGTTGGAGGGTGGGTGAGGAAGAATGAAAATGGACAACACAGATGGAATGTTATAGTGAGTACATAACTTCTTTATCTGATATTGTCAATTTTCATTCTATCCTGGACCTGAGGGACAGAATCCCCTGCTACTTATATAGCCTGGGTAGACTTAAGGAAGGATGATCCTGAGCACCACTGAGTTGAATGATGCTGTACCCCTGGAGACCAGATCTAATTTGTAATGAGTTACAATGGTATGAGGAGTAGCCTACGTTGCTGCTGCACAGATATCATCCATGGAAGCTTTAGACTGGAATGCAGCTGAGGTTGCTACAGACCTAGCTGAATGAGCTTGTAAGGGTTTTGTCAAAGGAAAGCGTGACTTAAATTAAACAAATGAGATACAATCAGTGAGCCATCTGGCTAACGTGACTTTATTTACAGGATTTCCCAATCTGGTATGCAAGAAAGAAACAAATAACTGGTCTGACTTCCTGAATTCTTTTCTTTTGTGAAGATAGAATCTCAATTGCTTGTGAACATCCAGCAAATGTAAACAATATTCACCTTTGTTAGAGAAGTTGGGGAAAACACCAGCAGGTTAATACATTGGTTAATATTGATCTCTGAAACCACCTTAGAAAGAGATGAGGGGTTGGTTCTGAATGAGACTCTACCTTTGTGAGAAAATAGGTATGGAAGTTTAGAGGATAAGGCTTGAATCTCTGAGGTCCTTCTAGCAGAAGTTACTGCCACTAAGAAAATAGTTTTCCAAGATAGGAACTTGAGCTTGCAATCATTAGCTTGTTCAAAGGGGGATTGCATGATTGCTTACAACACCAAATTGAGGTCCCAAGGAGGAGTAGGATATTTGTAGGGTAGATTTAAAAGAAGAGTACCCCTCAAAAAGGCTTTACAAAGTTTGTGAGAATCAATAGAGGAGTCTTGAAAACCAACACGAAAGTTGGCTATCGCTACTAACTGAACTCTGATCGTGGAAGCCGAAGCTCCTTCTTTGAAATGTAAGGCTAAAAAAGTGAAGAATATCATGAATTGGAGCTGAGAAGGGATCCGTGTTATTCTGGAGTGCCCAAAGTGCAAATCTCTTCCATTTACTGGAGTAAAGCTTTTGTGTAGATCATTTATGAGATGATAGCAGAATGTGTCAGATGGGAAGAGAGCATGGGTTGTCTGGCTACTGATGGAATTGGAGAAACCAAGCTGTCATCTTGAGATTCAGAATGTCCGGATGAATCATTCCTGTTGGATGGGACAGGAGAGCTGGACTTGGATCCAGTATCCAAGGCTATCGAATTAGGTGAGGCCAAAGAAAAGGGAACCAAATCTATTGAAGCCAGTGAGGTGCAATGAGGATAACTGTGCTCTTCAACATGATTGCTTTCTGAAGGAACTTGGAAATCAATGGAATTGGAGGAAAGGCATAAAGAAGACCGGAGAGCCAATTGTTTAGAAGAGCATCCCTTGGTAACTCCCCCTGTGGGGCGATTAGGGCAAAATAGCTTCTGCACTTGTTAAGGTGAGAGGCAAACATGTTGCACCAAGACTGACCACATTTTTAGAATATCTTTTTTGAGATTGTCTGTTTGAGGGACCACTCGTGAGGTAAAAGTATGCACCTGCTCAGTTTGTCTGCTATCACCTTGTACTTCCCTGGACAGTGCATTGCTATGAGAAAGTGGTTGGATGCGATTACCCACTGCACACTATGAGAGCTTTTCGACACAATGGGTAGGACCTGGTTCCTCCTTCTTTGTTGATATACCAAGCTGCGCACATGTTGTCCATTTGAATTGCAATTGTCCCTGAGGGGAGAGCATCTTTAAAGGCCTGCAATGCTAAAAGCACTGCTGTCATCTCTATGACATTGATATACAAATTGGCCTGTATTGGGGACCAAGTGCTTTGGACCATCCTCCCCAGACAATGCCCACCCAACCTAACTGGGAAGCATCCATGGTCACTGTGGCTTTGGGCTGATGGGGAATGCATGGATGACCCTATACAATTTGATCCGATTGAATCCACTATGTAAGATCTCTTTTGCAGATACTGTTGATTGCAATGTGTGTTGATATTGGCTGGTAAAGGATGGACCATTGTGTTGCAAGCAGCCATTGTAAAATTCCCATGTGAAATCTGGCCAAGGGAACAAGTGTTATAGATGCTGCCATGGATCCCAGAGCCTGAAGAACTAATTGTGCTGGCACCTTGTTGCTGTTGATTATCTTTATGACTTGAAAATTAATTGTCTCCAATCTTGATGGGGGAAGGGAGGCTATTGCAGTCTTTGTGTTTAAGGAAGCCCCTATAAAATCTAAAGTTTGTGTTGGTTCTAGATGAGCTTTTTCATAATTTATAGTTATGCCCTGGTACGAGCATGTTTGGAGAACTTTTTCTCTTGCTTCTAATGTGAGATGTCTGGTCGCAGCAGTGATGAGCCATTCATTCAAATATGGAAACACCCAGAATCCTTGCAATTTCAAGTGAGCTGCTACTACTGCCATGCACACCATGCACGTGAACACCCTGGGGGCTGTAGTGAGGCCAAAGGGCAGTTCTCTGAATTGATAATGACCGGCTCCCAGAGGGAAGCTTAAGAACCTTCTCGCTCACCTGTTCATCTGTTTGTGATAGTATGTAGTACGCATCCTGAAGCTCTACCAAGCACATTCAGTCATCTTGTCCCAAAAAGAGGAGAATGGACTGAACTATGACCATCTGGAATTTGGTTCACTGAACTGACTTGTTTAGATTGCTGAGATCCAAAAGTGGTCTCCAGTCCCCTGTCTTTTTTGGCACTAAAAAGAACCTTGAGTAAATTCTGGACCTTCTCTGGTCTGGTGGGACCTCTTGGATGACTCTTTGCTCTAGCATCTTTTGTATTTGTAGTGTTGCTTGTTCCCTTTCACTGGGTGGAAAATCTGGGATTGTTTTGCAAGTGGATGAAAAAAGGGCAAAGGGTATAATATAGCCTCTGGATGTTATGCTCTGCACCCATGCAACTTGTGTTATCTGCAGCCAGGCTGTCTGATGCAGGGGCCAATGACCCCTTACTGCCTCCAGAGGAAGACAATTGGACCTCCTTTCAGGAGCTCTGAAAGGGTTTAGGGAAGAAGGAATCTCTGTACCCTTGGTTTTGCAGGCTGCCTCTGCCACACGGGTGGCATCTTCCGTTATAGATCCCCCCTCTGCCCCGGGGGAATTACCACCACGTGTATCCTGAGAATACCCTTGGGACTTCTTGAACCACATCTTTTCACTACTGCATTGATTCTTAGAAAAGGGTCTTTGCAGAGTGGAAAAACACCCACAGCAGAAAGGGTTTTCCCATCCTTCTCTCACCTGGTCAGTTTGTCTCTAACTTTAGGGCCAAACAAGGGCATGTCGTCAAAGGGGCATTGATGAATGAAGACTTGAAGGGCTCCACAAAATCACATAAGCACATCCAAGCATGCCTCCTTATGGTAATGCCTAAACCCACTGCTAAACCCATTGACTGTATGTGAAATGAGCCTCATGGAAGAGTTAATAATGGATGTAACGTTGGTCAACTGAGAGGTAACTGACTCTCGAACCTTTTCAGAAATGGCTGTTGAGAGGATATCTGATCAGGGACTGTAAGGCAAAGGTTGATGACGCATAAACTCACTTCCCAAACTATCGTCTGAGACTCCTTGTTGGGAGGATGGATAGAGGAACTTTCTTCTTCTAGTTACTTTTTTGGTGCAGCCGCCATGACCATAGCATCCACAGGCAAACCCTTTGTCCAGAATGGCTTATCATCAGGGGCAGTGATAATTTTAACCAGTCTCCAGGGAATTGACTCAATGGCATCAGGGGCCTTCCATGCTCACGAGAGATCTCCTCAATGAGCTCATCAGTGGATGGAGTTACCCAGGAAGTAGATGGGCAGGTACCAAATGTCTGCAGGTAGACAAATTCCTCAGACAAAGGATTAATGGGCTTCCAATCACCTCTCTGCTTAAGGATATCTAGGATGTCTCCAAAGGAGACATCATCAGGAGGTGACTTTGGGGATCCTTCACCTTCCTTGAAATCCATATCTTCTGTGACAGATTCCTCTGGGGAATTGAAGTGCTTCCTGTTGTACTTTTTCTTCCTGGGGACATCCTCAGTGGGGTGGTCTGGGGAGATATCAGAAGAAGAGGAGCCAGCATGCTGGGAAGCCTGAGGTATTGGTACTTGCTGTTCCAGTGGAAGAAGTGGTTGAGATTCTGGTCGATGCTGTGACAAGGTAGATTGATCCAAGAGGGATGGAACTGACTGAGTGACTGAAGTAGACAAGGCTCTTTTCTTAGCCTCGAAAGCTGATACCCCAGGGAAGGAAGGGACCCTGGATTCAAGAGACTGGAACTCAGTACCGTAGTCCCTCCCTGCCTTGAGGAGATCCCCCAAGGCAGAAGCCCAAGCTGAGCTGATCCATGCCAAAGCTCCAAGGTGCAGAGAAGACTCTGAAAAAAATATTAGTTGACTCAAGCCCCTTGGAACTGACAGGACAGATACAGCTCTGAGAGGTCTCTGATTCCAAGTGAGTCAGAGAACTCTGAGCAACCACCTGGACTGAAGATGAGGATAACTTGGGACCTAATGCAGTCTGCACCGGACAGCTCAAAACTGATGTCTCTAAAGCTTCTGACAAGTTAGAGGAGGAGAAAGAAGAGGGAGAGTTGCATGCTGAAGTCCCTGTCCCGAAGGGGTAGGGAATGAGGTGGTCCCTGTCACACCTTGCGCCCAGAGGATCTTTCTTACCAACCCCACCTTGTCCTAAGTAAGACTTCGGGAAGAATGGGTGGACAGGACAAAAGGAGACTTAGGTCTTTGCAAAAAAGAGGAAGGGAGCCTGTCTGGAAAGGGGTCTATAGAAGGAGAATATTTAGTTCTTGGAATTGGAAGGAATTCCTGAGTCGGTATCGAAAGACTCTTATCATATCCCTTCAGAGTTGAAGATAAGGCCAGATCTGAAGTCTTGGGTGCAGTAGTCATCAGTTCTGATGAACATGTCAGAACCAAATATTTGGGCAGTTTTGCCTTTGGTTCTGAGGGAGCAGATGAACCAATGCTTTTGCTTTCTTTGAGCTTGGACCCGATGAGGAAACCTGAGTTGAAGAGCTTCACTTCTTCACTTTTTCTGAAACTTTAGAGGAAAAAGAAGCAGGACTAGAAATGCCAGATTCACTTATGGATTTTCCTTTAGATGAGGAGGTCATTCCAGATATGGCCTGTTGAAAAGAAGAGGGAAGTGGTCCTTTCAAGATCAATTTATTTTTTCAATCCACAAGCACCCACTGACTAAAGGAGTGACAAACTGAAGACGGAGGGGGCCCATGCAATACACGCAAAGAGAATGTGTGTCAGAATAAGGATTTTATGACCACACTTCTCACAGTGTTTGATGCCCATAGGGCCTTTTTACTTACCTGTCATTTTCACTTAAGAAGTACACACGTACATGCACACAAAGCATGCTCTCTCAAGAGCCTGCTAGAGGAAAGGTAAGAGAGAGATACGAAGTTGAAAGGTTTTTTTTTTTTTTTTGTATGTAACTATAGTTGGAGAAGAAAAAGAAATATCAGCAATGATATTCAAGAGCTACAGAGTGTAGAGGAAAGAAGAAATGGGAAAAATTATACTAATTAGAGTATCTAAGAATATTTTTCGTATTAGGAAAGGAAATGGATTAGGGATCTTTTTTTAAGAGAAAAAGTAAAGAAATTTAGATTTAATGAAGAAAACAAACACATCTGCTTGAGAGGATATGGCACCACATCTAACTCGCAAAGCGACAAATGAGATCTGAGGTAATTGAGATAGGTGCATTGTGGGTAAGGGATGAGCTAGAGAGGTTTTTGGATTCCACAAGCTATTGTAGTGGCCAAGACAGTTCCAAGGATTGGAACTGAACCCACAGGTTGAGGACAGAATGAAAATTGACAACATCAGATCATTAGTTATGTCAGTAACAGGCAGTAAGGGACTCTAAACAGGGTGTCTTTTTCTGTCATCAGCAAGGTGTTCCACTAACACTGTGTCACGTAAGAAAAGTGTTACACATGGCAGTAAAGAAGTTTGGCTTGAATGTTAAGAAATATACATCAAACCCTTTCAGGATAGGTGCAGCGTTGCATCCTCAATGTGCAGGAGTCTCCCGAAAGGCTGCCAGGAAGTTAGGCCAATGAAAGTCAAATGCCTATAGAGTTTACTTACAGAACAATGTGCTTTAATGAATTTCTCTTTATATTAAATCCTACATATGGTTACAGCACTGGTTGCAGGAAAATAATAATTTCAGTTTGGAAAAACAATTATAGAAAAATGTTAAATAGTTAGGGATATCAGGCATGAAATGGGAACAGGTTAAAAGGAGTTGCCATGCAACAACCAACTTGTGGCCCCCTGATGTTATCAAACCCTGCACCTTGTGCCTATAAGGTGAACAGCTTAACCACTATGCCAACCTTCCACCCCTTTTTCATTTTGGGGAAATGGTATAGGTCATGTGCTAATAAGTTATTATCTCTAATATGACAGGAAGCGGGATTCATATGGCACTGTCTCCTGTAAGTTCATTTATTTTTGATCAGAGATAATTCTGTGTTTAAGATGGCAGGGTGCAAAGTCCATTTAAGCAATTGAAAGGGTGAGACGTACAGCAAATAATTGTATTGGTAAGTTACTGACAGAAATGGAGGGCCTTTACATTCAGCACCCATGGATTAATGCCATTTGGCCACAAATGTTTCATTAAAATTGGGTATATCATTCAGATGACGGCATAAGGGCATTTTACTCAGATCTGAAAGTCAGGGTTGCCAAAGTTAAGACAATGTAGATCATAATGGAGGTAGTTGGTGGAAGTGGGGAGAATGAACTCCCCTCTTCTGTGGTAGAAGAAAGGACTGATAAGTTAGACCAAATGTTAAGTGGAGGTGTGAGGATATAGGACACAGCCAGCTGGTTCTCTGACAGAACTGATTGCCCCAGGGGATTTCTAGCGACTTTCCAGCTCAAGCCAACTTGCAGATTGTAAGGTGGCCTATAAATATGAAGTGACCTAGTCTGAAATGATTAAAGGCAGGATTTCAACTCTGCTGTCAGTTCTATGTTTGTTAGGATATGAAATACCCAAAATATGTCCCATTAAAAATCAAACATATGCAGAAATAACTGGCATCTTCATTAGCAGATGAACACATGGCTGTAACCATTTAATGCCACATTTATGGCACACATATTTCTTTGCCATATATAAGCAATGGTTTGAATGTTAATATACATGGTTTAGATAATGAATGATGAACTGATATGTTTTAACATGCAGTGATCATAGAAATAATGTCAGAGTTGCAGGTGAATTATGTGTTTGGAAAAAGGATGCACATAGTTGATGTGGCTAATGTTAAGTGATATAAAGAAGATCTATTCCCAGTCTCTGACAATAAAGGATGGCAAGCTCTTGGAGGCCAGCCTTACTTTGTCTGAGGAAGGGCAACACAAACCAGACAGTAAAAGTGCGGTGGGGTGGAGAGGGAGAAGACAAGGAATAGCTCTAGGATCAGGCAAGGGTGACTTCCTGAGATGGCCTTGTCTTTAGACTATACAAGGTGCTAACTGGTCAGCTTCAGCTTGGCAAGGCTGGACTCCACGATTGCTGTTTTCATAGGAAATCACTGTTTGTGCAGTTTCTAAGTGTGCACTAGCAGTGGTGCAGTTTCTAAGTGTGCACTAGCAGTGGTGAAGTTTCTAAGTGTACACCAGCACTGATGCAGTTTCTAAGTGTGCACCACCAGTGGTGCAGTTTCTAAGTGTGCACTAGCAGTGGTGTAGTTTCTAAGTGTGCACCAGTTTCTAAGTGTGCACTAGCACTGAGCAGGTGAACCAAGCAAGTTATCTTGAGGAATGTTTCTGAGATTAAGTAGGTTAAGAAAAACATTGGTACCATCTCTTCTGCATTTCTCCAACAAACATTTTGCACTTTGAACTGCACACTCAGGTAATCCATTGGACTGTAGATACTCAGGACTACTAGTAACATGGACAAAGTCTCAAGACTCATCAAATTTCTTAAATCTGCTGACTTGTAAACTGTGCACCATTGTTAGAAATTACTTTGTGTGGACTACCATGGACAGAAAAATGTCTCTTCAACTTAGTAATGACTGTGCTGGACAATAAGTTAGGAAGAAGGTTAATGTCAAGCCAATTTGAGTAAGAGTCTGCTAACACTAAGTCATGTTGACCATTCCATTCGAAAATATCAGTAGCAACCGTTGACCATGGTAATTCAGAAATTTGGTTTAGCCGAAGCGGTTCTTTTTGTTGGTGAGATTTAGAACTATTGCATAGTGAACATGCCAGAGTCTCCTTCTCTATATCTTTTGACAAAGAAGGCCAAAATACTATGCCACTTGCCCTTCTTTTGGTAGAATCAGTACCTGGGTGACCATGATGCAAACTTTTGATATATTCTTGTTGTAATGCTTTAGGAATTACCACTTTAGGATGTTCCATGATGATTCCATTCTTCCATCGTGAGTTTGTCTCGATGAGGAAAATACACCTGTATGTCAAGTGGTAGATTGGTTTGTTGTGCTGGCCATCCTTGACTGATTACAATTTTTCAGTGTCTGGAGAATTGAGTCTGAAGCTGTGTAATGTCTTAGTTCAAGATGTGACAATGAAACATTTTTGAATTCCCTGACTTTAAAGTCTGCTTTTTCATTTACATGTTGCTCTGTTGTTTGTCTGGGTGCTCTTGACAAAGCCTCAGCAAGGTATAGAAATTTGCCTTTTGTATAGACTAAATTGAAATTATACTTTTGCAATTTTAACATCATGCGTTGCAGGCGTGTAGGGTCTGTATGCATTGGCTTGTTCAGAATTGTCACTAATGGTTGGTGGCCAGTCTCTATTTGGATAGGTCTTCCCCAAATACAATCACTGAACTTCAAACATGCAAATGCTACTGCCAAGAGCTCTTTCTCTATTTGTACATAATTCATCTCTGTTTGAGTTAAAGGTCTAGATGCATAGGCAACTGGTATGCATTCCTGAATACATGCTGTACCAAGACCCTACTTTGAAGCATCACACAAAAGAGCTACAGGTTTGTGAACATCATAATATGTCAATGTGGGTGATCTGGCAATTTTCTGTTTCAGAATATCAAATGTTCTTTGATGTTGTTCTAACCAAGACCAGTTTTCATTTTTGTCGGTCAAGTCACATAAGGGTGCTGAAAGCTCACTCATGTCTAGGATGAGCTTTCCTAAATAGTTGACCATACCAAGAAAACGTTGTAAACATATGACATTTTCTGGAACTGGCATCTCAAGAACTGCTGCTTGCTTAGATGGATCTGGTCGTAAGCGAGAACTGGTAAACAAATGACCCACATAAGTAACTTCTTTCAGCTTGAATTTGCATTTCTGAGGATTCAGTTTAAGACTGACTTCACGTGCACAGTCTAGAATTTTCTTAAGGTTTCTGTCATGTTCTTCTTCACCATTGCTCCCTACAATAATGTCGTCTACTATGATAGCACATAGATAACCTGAAAAAATTTGTTCCATTGCATGTTGAAATACTTCACTGACAGAATTTATCCCAAATGGCATTCTCAAAAATCTGTACCTTCCAAATGGTGTACCGAAAGTGGTTAGCAATGAAGATTTGCAATCCAGTGAAATTTTCCAAAAGGAACTTTTTGCATCTAAGACAGAATAAAAGTGGTATTTGGCATAACAGCAACTACCTCTTCTACTTTGTGCATTGAATGATGAGGATGTTTAAGCACTTTGTTTAAATCTCTTGGATCAATACATATTTGAATATCATCTGAGCTTTTCTTATGAGATATGGCCATGGAGAATACCCATTCATTCGGTTCTTCCACTTGAGTAATGACACCTAAATTCACCATTTTGTCTAGTTTTGCTTTTACTTTACTCTGCATTACTACCAGAATCTACCTTGCTGGTCTGACAATTGGGCTTACTTCATGGTTTAACTTCATGGATTATGTGACTGGAAGTATGCCAAGCTCATCTTTCAAAATATCATCAGATTCACAAAAAAAATTCCGTGTACAACTTTTGTGGTTGTTCAGACTTATATGGTGAACCTCTTTAATAAATGAAATCAGTCCCATTATCAAACTGTCTGTGAGGTCTAACAGTGACTGCATGTGTCTTTTGACTATGTAAAACTGCAAGTCATAGCTGTTACCAGCAGAATGGCATGTGAGAACTACTGCACCATCAGTTTAAATTACTTCACCACCATAAGCAACTAGTTTTACACATTTTGCTGAATCAAGTTTCTCAACAGCTTGTACTCTATTAAAACAAAGAGTTAGAAGGTCACACTGAAAAACCAATCAGAAAAAATAAATGAAAACTCCAGCCAAGCTAGAACTTCCAATGAGTGACCTCCAAACCTCCTGTAACAGAGGCACATGGGATATATGCAAATGACTCCATGAACATCAGGTGTTTCAGCTATATGGTGATTCTGATTGCCCATGACTTTTACATTTGAAGTCGTTTTAATGGACAATTTCAGGCCAATAAAGCCAAACCCCACTAGCCATGGATATGCAAATTTCGGCCTTGTTATGACCTCATCAGCATAGCATAAGCAGAGTGTTTGACTAAGCATAGGAAACACAGGGTTGTTATACCCAGCTGAACAAGGCCGAAATATGCATATCCATGGCTAGTGGGGTTTGGCTTTATTGGCCTGAAATTGTCCATTAAAATGACTTCAAATGTAAAAGTCATGGGCAATCAGAATCGCCATATAGCTGAAACACCTGATGTTAATAGGGGTCATTTGCATATATCCCATGTGCCTCTGTTACAGGAGGTTTGGGAGGTCACTCATTGGAAGTTCTAGCTTGGCTGGTGTTTTCATTTAGTTTTTTCTGATTGGTTTTTCAGTGTGATCTTCTAACTCTTTGTTTTAATTTGTTATTTGGGATATTTTGCAGTCACCCTAATGATAATGGATATCAGCTAGGTATAACAACCCCGTGTTTCCTATGCTTAGTCAAACACTCTGCTTATGCTATACTGACTAAGTTCTAGTTTGGCTGGAGTTTTCATTTAGTTTTTTCTAACAGCTTGTACTCTGGCAAACATTTATGCTGATATAACATTGCACTTGGACCCTAGTGTCTACTTTAAGTTCTGCAGGTTTCCCATTAATTTGTACAGTACAAAATATTGCACTCTTTGCTGATAACTGATAGTCTACTGTATCAACAGTTTCATTGATCACCGAGATACCTTCAACATAAAAAGTTTGCTCGCAGCTCTCTAGCTGATCTACTTGCTTCTTTGGATGCTCTCTTTTTAATAAAAGATTGCAACACCTTAGACTTGCAAAGCCTTTTGAAATTATTCCACTTTTTATATTTGTGACATTGCTGCCCAGAAGCTAAGCACTTCTCTCATTTAGGTTCATGGCTGCCTTCACAATTACGGCAGTTGACAATAAGATTAGGTGCTGTGGCCCCATTCGGTTTGTGGTTAAAATTTTGTGCTGCCACGTTTGGTTTATAATTAACAATGGGGTTGCATGTGGCAGTTTTTGGTTTATATTTCTTTTTCATCTTAGCTTTCTGTTGTACAGTATCAACATTCACACTGGCAGATACTGCAAGCATGCTTTTCTCATTAGTAAGCATATTTGTGTGCTTTTCTGTTAGCTCATATATTTGACAAATCTTTATGGCTTTGCTTAACATTAAATCACTGTTTTGAAGCAAAATCTTTCTCACTACATCATTATTAACACTACACACAAGCCTGTCTTTTATCAAATCATCTTGTAAATCACCAAATCTGTATATTTTAGCTTTATTTCTCAAGTCAGTTATATAAGCTGTTATAGTTTCACCAGGCTTTTGATTTCTTGTGTAAAATATGTGCTTTTCCATTGCAATATTCGGTTGAGTGTTACACATTTCTCTAAATTTACATTTTAAGCACTCAGGGTCTTCCCATGTTTCAGTCTGTGTCACAATATATTGGTTTCCCCTCCCCTGCATACACAGCAGGTGCATACACAAATGAACATTCCCTCTCAATGGCTTCCAAGCCAGATAATAGAGGATTATAAATGCTTTTGTATGCGCATCTTTATCAGCAAATGCAGCCTGTATAAAAATACGTTATTCTTGCTCAAATACTCTCCAATTGTGTACAGTATTGTTAACAAACACCAGAGGTTCAGGTCTGCGAAATCCCTCTGCCATAACAAAATTCATTTAAATATAAGCATAGACCAGGTATTTGTAATTATGCTCAACTGCACAACAGTCTCTCTGAAAAGGCTTCACTTTAACACTGTGAACATTACAGAAAATTTGGATACTTTGAAAAGTTTTAGTTAATGTGAGAAAGTAGTACATTATGAAAAAAATTGGTCATTTTAGCCTTTTCATACATTTTAAAGACTTCAGAAATTGTTTAGAATATTTCTGTAATCACTTTGAATACTTTTATCATAATATTGCTATTTCATATATTTTGTTTATCTCTGTAATAATTTTGAATGTCTTGAATGCTTCGCCACATATTCGATGACTGAAAAATCATTTAAATTAGTTTAAGTACCTTCAAATAACTACTGAGCTGTTTGTGAGTTCACTCCTGTACATTTTTCCACTTTTAACTTCATGCCTCATGGCTTGTATGTTGCTTCAACTTTGGATCCCATTCTGACACCATGTTGCTTGCCTCATGTACTCAAAAGAGATGATGAAGTGTTGTATGGCTTCAAGATATTTATTGTACATAAACATATCAGGAACTGTAACTAGAACATGTAATAAGCTAACTGACTGACTCATTCCTTCAAACTCACGTGCATGTGCATCTCCATTCATGCCTGCATTCACTCTGACTCATCATCATCATCATCATCATCATCATCATTAGCCCTCTTTTTCCCATTTTTTTCTACATGGGGTCAGGGTATTATGTTAACTGTTGCCAGCTCTCTCGATTCAGTGCCACACTTCTGCCTTCTTCAACACTCATGTCTGACTGAAGTAGATCTTCTTTCACACAATCCATCCACCTCTTTGCTGAATGTCCTCACTTCCTCTTATCTTCTTCCTGTCTATCCCAAATCTTCCTCACCAGATTGTCTTCTGCTTTTCTGCATTCACTCTAACTGTACAAAATGGTACTGATCTTGCATGTGCTCACTCAGTACTTATAGACATGTGCTGTCTAGTTACAGTGGCTGTCTGGGTTCAATATGCACACTGATGTACGGATAGGTGTAAAGAGTCAGGGTTGGAAATGGCATTCCTTTATGTTGTAATGAAAAAGGTACAGGATCCTTTCATCACAAGAAATCTGGACAGCTTCCCTACTCAAATCTACCCCCCCCCCCCTTTGTAGAAGTAGGGGTGATGTAGTGAAGTGGCTATATGGACCAGAAACTGGCAAGGGATGGTGTTAGCAACAGGGATGCTTAGCCATTTTCCATTATGGAAACAGAGAACACTCTGTTTCTTGTTAGCTCTGTCACCCTCTGGGTCACAGGTTGGATACCAGACTTCACTCAAGCTCTCTGGATTACCTTTGTTTTCATTTTCCATTACAGGTCACACTAGAGTCTGAGAAGTAATTTTCTGAGTTTTTTTCCCCACACTGATTTTTTTTCATGTTTTCACCTTTTCTAAACAGGTAGAATTAGTTAGTCTTACATGTCAGATTTAAGTCGTAGTAATGCAGGTCTGTGTTACTTATTTTATTAGAATCACAGGAGGTTACTAGGCTAATGGCCCTAGGGCCCTTACAAGCCTAGCCAAGTTCTACCCTTATTTCCACGATCAGCACCTATTGCTCCTGTCCAAGAGGGACACAGGTGGAACCCCGGGGGTGAACTTATGATTACCCATCCAATCGTCCAGATTTTGTTTGAAGAGCACCAATGAGGTGCTCTGTTCGACATGAGTCAGGTGGGAGTCTATTCCAAAGGTGTGGTAATCTCTGGGAGACAAATCTGTCCCTCCAGCAGGTTTTATTAATGTCACATAACAGGTTAAAGACTTTAGAGCAAGTAACCCATGTAGCATTTGACTTACGGTTATGCAGCATTTCCAATAAAGCAGGGTCAGAGATTGCCTTATATACAAGGCAGAGAGCACCTTTTAATAGTCTGTATGAAACAATATAGGCCTGATATTGACAGAGCTGACAGCTCTGCATTTGTTAGAATGTGAAAGATTCTGAATAATATTTCCCTAAAAATCCTCTCTTGTGCATATCTGCCAAAATAATTTTCACCTGGAATGGCAAATAAACACACAGCTCCATCTATTTAACTCCACTTTTGATGTCTGTGTGTTTATTGTCAGTAAATAAAAAGTGGTTTAAATGTTGTTATAAATGGTTTAAAATGTGATCATTGAATTGATGTGCATTAACATGCAGGGGCTGTTAAAATAATGTAATGGTGAACAATGAATTCTGGGTATGGCTGCAGGATGTATAGATATAAGTGAGTGATGACAAAGCTATTCCTGATCTCAGTCAAAGAAAAACAACCTCTGGAGCAGCTTGTCTATCTTCACCTGTCAGCCCTCTCTCTCTCTCTACATTAATTTTGCTGGCATGTAGGTTATTGATGCTGTGACTAGTACCGTTGCAGATGTGTTGTCAGTTTAGCCTTGGAGTCTAGCACATTCTTAGCTTTTATAAATCAGATCAATGTGAACGTGCTTGCTTGTACAAAATGAGACAGATTTGCTTTCTGTCAGCTGTAGTGGGAGTGTTGTCCATCTCTCGTCTGTCCCTCATGATTCACAGGTTTTGTTTTATTCAGTGCATTACACTGTCTTTATAACATTATGCCAAGACTGTTCAGAAAAATGTTAAATGAGCCAGAACAGTATGGAATCACAGGAGAAGTTGCATTTTGTTTTTTTTTTTTCTTTTTTTCTTCACTCAGAAAGAATAAACCAAACAGTAGAAATCACTAAACACACAGTGGACATTGAAGAAAAAGGTGTCAAGCTGAAACTGACTATTGTAGATACGCCAGGGTTTGGTGATGCTGTTAACAACACAGAGTGGTAAGAAGAAACAGCTCACACCTTCTTGTTGATATGAATACCTGTCATACTGAACTTTCTCATTTGTTTTCATATATTGTTTTGTTATTTTCTGCAGCTGGAAGGCCATCACAGACTATATTGACCAGCAGTTTGAGCAGTATTTCCGAGACGAGAGTGGACTGAACCGTAAAAATATCCAGGACAACAGAGTTCACTGCTGCTTGTACTTTATTTCACCATTTGGACATGGGTAAGACACAGAAGTTACCAGATCTTGCCAAACTTGGGAGTATTACTTATAGACTGTAGCTTTCAAATAATCATATGTTTATCACTGGTTATAAAACCAGGCCTGTTCATGTGATATGAACTAATAAAAATAAGGACCTATACTGAAGTATCCTTTGCCACCTGAGGTTTTTAATATTCTTATACTAGTTAATAATAAAAAAATGCTTTTATTGTCTTCCCTGCATAGTAATTATCAGCCAATTTGTTTCAGATTTAACAGCAGTACCCCCCCTGAGTATACACATTTACCACTTCTAGTGTTTCAGTAGAATTTATTTCAGAAAGTTTTTTTTCTTTAATTTAGCTGTATTGTTGATTCTGTTAGATTACCTACTGATTACCTGTAGCCATGAGTTTCTTTTGAATTTAAAAATTGAAAAATAAACTAGATAAAAAAAAACAATAATTGTAGATGGGCAGGACTCAGAAATGTATGTAACATGTCAGGTTATAAGTTTTTACTGACACAGTCAGCAGGTTTACTCATCCATTCTTTGCTCATTTGCACAAATGCTTTCAACTTATGAACTAGAAGAAAAAGGTTAAATGAATAATTAAATATACACACAGCTGAATAAATGGAGCACAAACAATTATACACACAGCTGAATAAATGGAGCACAAAAGCATGCCACTTACTGTAAACCGTGACGTTCAGCTAATGGGATTAAGAAGGTAACCATAACAACAAAGTACTGTGCTTCATATACTGTAATAAATTAAATATCCACAATCCTAACTGAATAAAAATGAAAAATAAAACTATAAGTCATCTGTTTCAGGTATGAAAAATCTAGCTTAATTGCTTTTAGAAAGGGGAAGATTCAAGTTGGACACAAGGAAATAGATCTTCCTGGAGAGACAATAGTAGATACTTAGAATGAATTACAAGGAGAAATGGTGGAAAAAAATGTGCGAGAGAAGGATTCAACGTGGACTGGGATTGATGGACAGCCATAAAAAAGGTAGGAAGGAGAGGTACAGCTCTGCAATGCAGTATAGCTACACACTGGGCAGGTTTAATACGCTAAGGTCTTCTGATGTCTGTCTGTGCTGCTTGTTTGCATGTTCAGTAGCTTAATAAGTGACCTGTAACAGAAAGACTGGAGTGAGAACGTTGCTCAGAAAAATCAACCATATTGTTACCATACCTCCCAACTGTACCGAGTTACTCGTTTTTTACCGAGTTTTGGGGTCAAATAATGGGGTGCCACGATTCCTGAGTGGCACCCCTTCATTTCCGATTTTCCCAGCTTTTTTTTTTTTTTTTTTTTAATTTTGTTTCTGCGTTTTTGAGCTGACATCATTGCACGTGCACGATGTTGTCAGCTCCATCAGCCTGTCGGAATTGACCTCTCAGCTCTCCCGTGCATCATGCATGCATTTGTTTTGAACTCATTGTGAGTAGGAAGGAAACAACTGCAATTTGCAAACTGCTGTTGTAATTAATGGATGTATTCTACTACTACGAGCGGGAACCGATTATTTCTTCTGAATGCTGCAAGTGGGAACGGATTATTTCTTCTGTTCTGAATGCTGCTGCTGCCTCTGTGAGCAGGAAGGACATGACTGCTGTGCTGCATGGAGGGGAAGAAATAAACGCTTTCATGGAGGGGAATCAGGTAGGTGTGTGTGTGTGTGTGTGTGTGTGTGTGTGTGTGTGTGTGTGTGTGTGTGTGTGTGACTGCCATGTGTGCAAACATACCTAATTCATCTGTCCTTTTTCTGTAAAGACAGAAAAGCACACTGCATGTTTCTGGCATGAGCAACTGGCTACATGCTTCATTATGTGTGTATCTGTGTAACATTACAAAAGGCATTAACGATCTTCAAAAGACAGCTGTTCTTGGACATACATCCCAAATATTAGCATTCTGCAGAAAGCCAACAGTTAGTTATACAATACACGGTGGACATTTAAGAAATAAGTTTAAACGCATTTTTACATCTGGAGCATTAAATGTTATGTCATAAAATTAGGATGCATTGCTTTGTAATAAATATGTGAAATTTAGACAGCTAACATTTGCCTGTAAATAAGATTGTCATTGTTTTATTTTTCTACTTTCTGTTTTGATCCAAAAAGCTGCTTTGACAGTTTTTTTTCATATTGAATATCATAACGATTTTTATATGTTTGTTCTTTGTTTCTGAATGTTTGACATTTGTTTTGTAACCTTCGATGGCACATTTGACAGTTAAAGATTTTTTTTTCTTTGATTTGCATATTCATGTTAAATATAGGTTTGCTTGTCTGTGACGGATGCTTTATTTGAACCAGCCACTTTAGTAAAGCTAGTTAATTCATTAGCCAGTTCTGTTTAATGTTGTTTGTTTAGTTCTTGTGTTATTTTCCTGCTTATTCATAAACTGTCCTTTAACAAAAAGATTGCTGCCATTAACTGAAGACCATTTAATGACCAGACGTGTGTGTGTGTGTGTGTGTGTGTGTGTGTGTGTGTGTGTGTGTGTGTGTGTGTGTGTGTGTAAAATGCCCTAGTTAGGGCCTAGGCTACTTTTTTTTTGTTAAAGTTCAGAATTTTGACCATATATCAATATCACTTAGGCCTGTCATACTGTGTTGTGCCACGGTACCTGTGATTACTTCAGACATGGGCAAAGCAAGAGACGCACTCAAAAGCAATTAACCAAAAACTGTTAATATAAGTGTTTTCATTTGAAAATTACAATGAACTTCTTCAGACATCATGTCTGAAGAAGTTTGTTGCCATTTTCGAATGAAAGCGCTTATGTTAAAACAGTTTTTGGTTAATTCCTTTTGGGTGTGCCTGTTGACTTGCCACTATCCTGGGCCTTTTGTGCCACACTAATGTGGATCTAGCCAGCTTTGTAGTGTAGGGGTTAACTTGAGAGTCTTGTTGCTATTAAGGACAGTTAACTGTCGGGATTGGGAATTGTTTTGCTTACTTTCATTTTGAGTGGCTGTAACTTCTCTGTTCCTAGGAATGGCTGACATATATATATTTGGCATTCCATTATAGGCCTGCTGTTGTTTGATATGTAGTGAAGCTGATAATTTGTAAATTGATGCACTGTCTGATTTATGCACTACTGTTTTTCATAACTGGCCATCATATGGAGACTGTGCAGTGGTACAGACCCTACTCTAACATGACATGCAGGCATGAAATATTGCATAATAACTATAATAATCACTTGGAAAAGGTTAGAAAAGATTGGAAAGAGACTTGAAAAGCAGTTTACAAGAGAACACTGGGAGCCTGGGAGGACATATGCATTTCTCCAGGTATGCAACAAAGTGCAGAAAGTTTAGGATCTTTGCATGGAAGTGTTTCATACATATTTTTATACCTCAAGCTGACTTCAAAGATTTTTTTCTCAGATAGATAGCAAATGTTGGGGGTGGGATGGGAAACAAGTGATAACTGGGCACATATGTTTTGGAAGTGTAATTAGTTGGCATATTTTAAAAATTCCCTATAGCAGACTCTTGTCAGAAATATTTTTGGCTGTAACTAAGGAACTGATTCTTTTGAGCTGGGACAGGGGATCTGAATTGTCTAGACATAGTAAGGCATTACATTTAATTCTGTTGCCTGTGAAAAAAAGCAATTACTAGAAAATGGAGATCAACATCTGTATCAACTTTATTTGAAGTGCTGAATATTATATAAGAAATAGGTAACAGAACTGGAAGAGAAACCATTAGAAAAGGGAAGGAGCAAATTACATAGAAATAAATGGAAATTGTGGGAACAGTACATGTAGAGTAATCAGGAGAATGAGTGAGATTTATGAAAGGCAGGAATTAAGCAATTTATATAATGTTGGAGTGATGATAACGGGAAAGAAAAGACATGATATGTAATGTATATAACTGCGAAAATGTTAGTATGGTTTGCTTATTTTCTGTTAATATATGTTTGCTTATGTCTTAAGTGATAATTTAATAAAGGTGTTTAAAAATTGGGTGAAGGAAGGGGGGGCATTGAATCTCATATTTAGGTGTGTACACTGTATAAGTTTCACACACACACACACACACACACACACACACACACACACACACACACACACACACACACACACACACACTCACACACACACACACACACACACACACACACACACACACACACACACACACACACACACACACTGTTCTGGTTTATATTTTGTGTTATTTAATGAAGAAGGCTGAAGTGCAGACACAGTTAATTTTATTTCTATAAAGGAAATTTGTATTTTAATTTTGTACAAGTTCAGATATTAATATAAATAAAAACACTATTGTTCTGCTTATTTTCTGCTTTATGATCATATGTTATCTGTTCTTTAGTTTGTGTTTAAAAGTTGGTATCCCACAATTCCATTTGAGTGGGTGGGGTTACATAATTATGTATGCAAATTCTATGTTAATCAGCGTACAGATTTGTACCTATTTTTCATGGACCTTTGTCCAGATTTTTGATGTTTCCAGGTTGAGAGGTATGATTGTTACACAACAGGGTTAATACAAAATGTGTAGAAATTATGAAAAAACTGCAAGGACAACCTAAATAAAGCACACCACCTTGCATTCACTGAAAGAAACGCAAAAGCAATTTTTGTGAGGATCAGGAGCAGAGAAATAGCACACACAGCAAGGACAAAGTAGTAGCAGTAATAAAAGAGGTAAGGGATTTGGAAGCAGTGTTATCAGATGATCTAAAGGCAAATTAATTCTGTGAGACAGTATCGAGGATGATGAGTGGAATACTGGAACACAGAGGAAGGAGCATTACCAGTGGAAAACAGGATGTTATTGTTTGTGTTTATAACCAATTGGTGATCCTCTCCCCAAAACAAAAATACTGAATCCATTTTAAAGACATTATTAAAATAATTATATAAATAGTACAGGGGAAGTTCCTACGAAGACCAAAAGGTGGGGCTTCTTCTGCTTCAGAAATCATATGGGATAGAAGAGCTTAATATCCATAACCTTAAAGAAAGGAGGTGGATGGGATGCATGAAAGAAGCTTTCAAGTTCATAGCTTCATAGGTGAATACCGTGCTAACTGCAGTTCTTAGGTGAATACTGTGCTAACAGCCCTGAAGGGCCATTTTAAGCCTAGCCAATAACCCTGAATCAGAATCAAACCATGTATCTTTTGCCTATAAGGTGAAGCCATCAACCATTATGCCAAACCCTTCCCCCTGAGTATCTAACCATCTGAACAAAATCCATGGAGTCTAAGTAGTCATCATATTTCAAAATATTACTCAGTTTGAGGATAATAAGGTAGCAATTTAAGGGAAATAGAGAAGTATTATTTCACAGATGCAGTGGTAGTTAAATGAAAAGTAGAGTACCTATCCTGAAGGGGTAAAGTGAAAAACAATTTACGAATTAAAGACTATGTAGAGCAGATATAAGGTCTTTAAGGCCATCCTTATGAGGACTGGGACATGGTGAGGTAAGCTGTTAGGTATGCAAGATTTCTGCTCTATGCAGTAAGTAAACGATCAGGCTAGAAGGGTACTGTCATGCTTATATATCATGAAAATCAGTGTTCATATGTAAAACCTCATCTCAGTTTATGAACAAAGACATTTAATAAATTAGTGTTTTAGCTCTTTTTCTTAGCTTAAATGTTGTCTCTTCCCACTGAAAATGTAGCAGTACAAAAACAAACACAATATACCAGCAGAGAGGTGATATTTCCTTCAGATATATTTCAGTAAATTGGGAAGGTTCACAAGTGCTAGACATGTATGGTTCCGAAATTCACCCCATTGCTCAGCATGAGTTTTGCATTATGCCACAATTTCATATCTATTTCCTAACCAGGTCAGTATATTGTTTACTACATCTGTATGTAGGAGCGTTATGTGAAGAATTCCAAAATCTAGTTAGGATGTTGCCACTGCCTTAGCATAAACTACTTCCTAAATAAGCTGTCAAGCCAGCCTACCATATTCCTTAGATATGACTTTCTTTGGAATCATTGCTGCCTGTGATTCTGCAGTCCACTGAATTTTAAATACCTGCAGTTTTCCTTCTATATTGACTTCATTAGGTTTCTCATCACAGTGTGCAGTTAAGTGGTCTTAATTGTATGCTTCCCTTCTGCTAAAGTTTCCACCTGTCACTCAATACATCCTGTGGGGGAAAAATGAAAAATGGCAACTGTGCTGGGATTTTTAGTACAAAAATGTTTCCATAGTTTTCTCTAAAAGTTGCATAAAACAATTATTCTGCAGTTGGAAGAATTTATTATTATATGAAACAGGAGAAACTATCAAATTCTATGTCTGAGAGCTTCATTTTAATAGAAAAATGAAGTCTAATCCTTTGTACTGAATTGTGGATTTGGTTTCCCTGCAAATCTTAGGTTTCCATAAAAAAATGTCCCAAATTGAGTGTTTGAAAATGAGGTAACCCAGCTCGTCTGCATCTTCATCGCTGTTTCCATAACATAAAAATAAATACTTCTTTCTACAGTAATCAAGACTTTTCTAAGTAATGCATGCAATATAACAGAAGTAAATAGGATATATTCCTGTGCAGCTAAATTAATAACACATAAAATCTTACCAAACAAACACAGGGCAGTAAAGGAAAGGGGAAGGGTGAAATCGAATGCCATCATGGAAGTATCGACTATAGAAAACTATAAAATAATTAAGACAAGAAATGTTACTGTTAGAAGAGTACAAGAGAGGTAACAGATCAGCAAAAATACTCAGAAAGATAGACGTGATAAAAGCAACAAGCAGTATCAGAACAGACCAGGATCTATCGTACACTATTGCAAATAATAAACTAAAGATATCCGCACAGACAGAAAAAACTTATAAGATATCCATGTAAGTATAAAGGAAAAGTACAAAGAAAGAAATTTATTGATGATTCAAAAAGTGTTATACAGAACTGGGAAACAAGGCATAAGGAATAAAAACACCACCAAAAAAAAGAGAAATAGACACATTTTATAGAAATATCCATGAAGATCCTGTGGAGCATAACATAGATGTTGAATGGATAGAAGAAGCAAAATAAAGAATAAGAAGTTCAAATGTACATGATATGAAATGGGATGAAGTAACAGCCAGAGAAACTGAAACACAATTAAAAAAAGCTCCTAAATGGAAAACCCCTAGCCTAGATGCAGTACCTAAGTTCTGGCTAAAAGTATTAACATTTTTACATGAAGATTTAGCCATGTGTAAGAATGTATTGTTTCTGAGGAAGCCTGGTTACAGACAGAAGTGAAATAAACGTGTTTTACGCTTAGATTTGGTTGCCTTCATTGGTCACATTCCAGTTTGGATTTGATTGTTGGGATACTTTCTATCCAGCTGCCTGGTCTTATTTTTTTTTTTTTCATGTGTAAGAACTATTTATATGCGCACCTCAAACAGACACCAACCTGGTTAGCAACAGGAAAAACGATACTCCTCTTTAATAGTGAACCTGCAAGATATCCTAATAACTATAGACCAATAACTTGCCCTCTGACAATGTATAAACTGTGCACTGGAATTGATGCTGCTAGTTTGTAGTCATTTATAAAAAAAACTCAATCATGGCAGTAGAACAAAAGGGTAACAAAAGAAAGTCATATGGAACAAAGGATCGTTTGTTGCTAAATAAAGTCCTAATGGAGAATAGTAAAAAGGGAAAGGATCTAAGTATGAAATGGATAGACTACAAAAAGGCATTTGACAGTATCCCACATTCATGGATGAAAGAAGGCTTACAAATGTATAAAATGCATCCTACATTGATCGATTATTACATTACAGTGACCATGAAACAGTGTCAAACCACTTTGCAGCTAAGCCACGATAAAGGACAAATTATTATCCTAGGATTAAAAATTCAAAGGGGGATATTCCAGGGTGCCTCTTCGTGTAAAGACTTTTCATCCTTTTTTGTGGATGATTTAAAACTGTATAGTTCATCAGATTAACTGAAAACACACATGCAAATCATCAAAACTTTCTCAGATGATATATTTGGTCTTGATAAATGTACAAAAGCAATCTTTAAAGCAGGAAAGCTGCTCCACCAATAAAATATCAGTCTGTGACAGGACTGTGATATCAAAACTTGGGCAAGAGAGAGAGTATAAATATTTGGGAAGTGATGAGAAATCAACAATAAAACATGAATATGTGAATAAAACTTAGTAAGGAATGTTGTAGAAGAATAAATACCGAAAACAGCCCTGACATCTAGAAACAGAAGTCCAAGCTATAAAACAATTTGCTCTTCCTGTTTTTACTTACAGTTTTGGGATGATTGACTGGCCCCAAAAGGTATCGGATCAGTTGGATGGGAAAACAAGCAAAATGCTTCATGCTTATCAACTGATTTATAAAAATCAGTGCATACCAAGATTATATATTCCCCATTCAGAAGGAGGTATGGGCCCCCTCAAAATCAATTACATGTATAGATCTGCAGTCATAAGACTGCATACTATCTGCTGACCTCACAAGATCCAAACATAGTGAAAGTTTTAAAACATAAGGAGAACAAGTGTAAGATGACTACCATGCTTACTTTAACAGAAGCATATCAGTATCAAGCGGGAATGGAAATCAAACGAGAAGCAGATAAAAATCAGACAGCAACTGAATGTGCCGAAAACAAAAGAAAGACGGTGGAAAGATCAGATGAGAAGGCAATAAATGTGGAAATGCATAAATATAGTTGCAAGTGCAGCAGACTCCAGGAACAAACTCATGTCATTCAGGATCTAACACAGGAATGGTTAAGAGAGGTGAATTTAAACCAAAAATGAAAGGTTAATATTGGGGGCCGAAGATAGTGGACTACATACACATTGATTTACAGAGTCCATTGAAGATGTCAGAGAAACAGACAAATGCAGGTTTAGTAAACCAGAACTGGAAACAGTCTCAAATCTTATTGCTGGGTGTGATATGCTAATGGCAGAAGGCCTGTATAATGAAAGACATAATAATGTGGCAAGACTGTTGCACTGGGGATTGTGTAAACATTATAATATTGAAGTAGCTGAGAAGCATTGGGCTCATGAGCCACAAAACAATACAGAAAATGATGATGTTTATATCGTATGGGATCACCGATTACCAACAGTTCAAAAAAAGTGATGCGAGAAAACCAGATATAGTAGTCCATGAAAAGAAGACAAAAGTAGCATTGATCACTGAAATTGCTACACCCAGTGATTACAATGTCTTGCATACAGAGAGATGCAAAGCCATAAAAATACCAGGATTTGCAGGCAGAAACAAGGGAAATGTGGAAGAAGGATAGCCAGACAGCTTCAATAGCAGTAGAAGCAATGGAGGTCATAAAAAAAGAATTTACAGTTGTATTTAGACATGTTAGCATTGTTACCTCACAGCAAGAGGTTCTCCTGTTCGATTCTCGGCTGGAGCGCCTTCTGTGTGGAGTCTGCATGTCCTCCCCGTGGTCGGGTGGCCTCCGAAAGACATGCATGAATGGGCATACCTTCGCTGAAGGTTGGGCATTGGGCTGGCAACTCGGCACCATAAAAATCTACTGCCAATCATTAACGGACCGTAGTTCCGCTGTGGCGACCCCTAACCGGGAAAAGCAGAAAAGACAAACAACAAACTGATACATGTAACTCCATAAGAATTGCAGGAGGAGTCAATTCTGGGCACATTTGGAGTGCTGAGAACTTTTGGTTAACTTCAATGATGGAAACAATACTATGAACTTTAAGCATACTTTGACTTAGGAATGGGTTCCAGTCCTGTCATGGTATTAGAAACCTAAAAACTTTGAGAAATTAGAGAAAAATAAAAATAAATACTTTGTTCTACAGTCCTCAGAAACAAGACCATTTTCTGCATACTTATTAAAGCCAACTGTTCAAAATGTATGTCATGGACTCCTTGCTGATGTAGTCCACACAGTTTTAGATCAAGTCCTTTAACACAGCTTCTCTACACCGTAATAAATAAATATTACTAATAACAATAATGTTTAAAGACTGTATTACAAGTGAAATGTCCTAATTATGTGAATGCCCAATTGCTCATATTTCCCCACAAACTCCTTTATTTTCTTATTTTACTTTTGTTTGTAATATTTAGGCTTTATTTTAATTCCCTTTGTCCTCTTTCTGATATTTGTTAGCAACCTTATTACTTTGAAAGAGAAAAAGTAGAACACTGGAAGTTTTTTTTTTCTTTGTGTACACCTTCGCTTTCTTATCTGAGTGTACTAGCTGAAAGCCTTAACCATATGTGTTCTTAAGGAGAGCTCCCTGTAGGCTACCAAGGATTTACTTTTATATAGCTCAATTTATATTTATAGTATAGTATAGTATAAGAACTTTAATAAATGTGCAGTAAAGTTGGCAGGCTTGCATCTATATACTTGTAAACCAAATAACACTTTGAAGAATCAGGTTCCTTTTCTCTACCACACAAGCTTTTCAAAGTGTTCACACACTGTGTTCTTAGGATCATAGGAGATTGCAGGATCATAGGAGATTACTAGGCTATTGACCTGGAGGTCATTTTAAGCTTAGCCATTTCAACCTAATGTAATACCGTAGAGGTACTAGTCAATACCCAAGATTACATTTAGTGATGGCTGCCCATATCCAGGAGGGCTGTGGATGCTATCCCTGGTAAGAATTTATGGTGCCCCATCCACTCATCCAGGTTCCTCTTGAACAGTGTCATAGAGGTGCTCTGTTTCACATGAACTGGTAGCTTGTTCCAAAGAAATGACAGTCGCTGGGAGAACTATCCTTGAAGAGTCCCTCTGAATGTTCAGAAGATAATTTTCAGTGGAAAGGGTGGAAAGGTGTACGTGAAAATCCCAACTATGGTTATCAAGAAGCATCAGTCTTCCAGGCCTTTGGGCAAGCAGTCCTGGAGCAGAATTTCTTTAACTGTCTGTTGTAAATGGAGAAAAACAGATCTTCTCAATGAGTTCCCCACAGATGACCACCCCCACCTTGCCAACTCTGCTTTAACTGCCATTTTACTTAATATCAACTTCTGACCCTCCTGTTCCTTCACCACTAAAAAGTATGACAAAAGAGGTGAGAAGAGCAAAGTTACAAGTTGAAAGGGAGCTGGCAGAGTCAAAAAGGGGTTCAAAGTCTTTTGACATAAATGAAGATAGGAGAGAAAGACTTGGCCAGGCTGAATAACTATGGGAGACAGACCATGGAAGACAGAAAACAAACAATGATAATAAATATGCAACTCACAACAGCCTTCAAATAAGGGAAGAACAAGCAAGATGTCATGTTAAAAGGCAAACAAATTTAGTAGGGTATAGTAGGTGTGCCAGTCAAGGGAGCTGCTTTAGTTGCTTTACCCCAGTTGTCCATCAGGACAAGTATGAATTGTTGTGTTCCATAAATCCTCTCTCATACACTCTTCACCCATCACTGCGACTAGCTACTTACTCCCACTGGACAGCTCAAAAGGGCCTAAAGCATTGCCCCAGCCTGTGTGTATAACTTAAAAAATAAGGGTGGTTCATCCCGTCCATCTCTGTTATCCTCCATGGATGGTATATTTGTGCTATTGTGTCTGTTGATTCTTATGAACACCTACATGCATCCTATATGTTAAATAAAAAGTAGATGTCACCTGCAGTACACATACAGAAACCTACAACTTACACATATAAACAGAGTGCATGTAACAAACAATTCTAGTTACTGACCACTTTTAGATTGTGGGAATAGCCATTCCATCGCTGGCTCTTAAGTATGGCCCCTGGTCACTCTCTGCAAAACGCCATTCTTAATTACCATGATGAACATGTGTGATTCAAATATTTCTAATAGAAAAAGCCACACAGCTAAAGACTGAAAGTTTTTTTTTTTTTTACTGCAAAATGCTGAATAGCCGAACTGAATCAAGAACAAGTAAAAAAAAAAGATATCAGAAAATACAAAAGACTGAAGCACAATATTTTCACACTCAAATGCCTTGAAAAACATCACCATGAAGAGAAACTACAATAAAACAAAATTAATGCAAGGGAGCAAGTGCCTTGCATCCCTACACCCCCCCCCCCCACACAATTATTCACACTCTGAGGTCATAGCACCTCAAATGAATGCTAAACTCAGCTGTTTTTACATTTTTTTTTAGTTTGCTTTTACTTCAGGTGGTGCATCCTAATTAATAAGGGAAATGTAACTGATGGAGCTCCCCACACTGGTGAGTTGGTAGGGATTGGATGGCATGCCTCTTGCATTAGCTTGGTTTTACAGTGCTGTGGTTTCATGGTGATGTTTTTAATAGTTATTAGAGTAAACACATTTACAGTATTTATAATGCAGTATTTCCATTTCTTCATTTACAGTACATACAATTCTCTTGATGATAACAGCATTCATCTTGAACCTGTAGTGTTGTTATTACTACTATAACACACATAATAATCACATAACAGTCTCATATCACTCCTTTATTCTTAATCTAGTCATTATCTTATATGGGATAAAACTTGCATTCATCAATTAACCAATCAACCAATCCTTGTTTAACTACCATATTGCAGATAATATTGTTAGCTGTATATAACCTCACACTTATCATAATTTGTTTTACCATTTCATAATCAATATCTCTATTCTCGTGTTCCTCACTGTTTTTCTATATTTATAATCATACTGTACTTTTAGATCCTGCTCCAAAAAACCTCCAGCAGCAAACACCCCCCTTACCCATTATATTGCCCATGATAGTGTTGTGCTGAAACTGTACTATAGCTCCTCTAGCCGGGTTCAGACACCTAGACAGCGAGACAGTTCCCTGTGGTACATTTGACTGTGGGAACATGGTTGAAGTGACATTCAGCTGCTGAGAAATATGGCTGTTTGCAAATTCCCTGTGGGCAAAGAGAAGAATATGTTGCCATGCCCACAACTTTAGTAACCAAATACACAGGGGGAAAACAATGCCCATGGTCCCCAAGGCAACATGAGACAGCAGGCAATATGGCAGGCATCAGCAGCAGGCTGCCCAGAGGGCATGTCAGTGGCAGTAAGAGTGCAGTGCACAGTGGGCAGTGCCTTTATAAGTGATGTGCATGGACCACTACCCCCTTCACAGTGTCTAGGGAACATTACCTAAAATGCATACTGGAGCATAAAGGTGACTACAGTAGCCTGCAGGATTTCCTCAATGCTGTAGTACACTTCTAAATGTTGTAGTTATTTAAGTATGTACTGTACACTGAGCACAACACTCATTACTTCTTCTGCCGCCATGCATTTGGCTATTAAAGCTGTGAGCATGGCAGTGTGTGCCTCTCTTTGCCCACAAGGAATTTGCAAACAGCCATATTTCTCTGCAGCTGAATGTCACTTCAGCCATGTGTCCCCAGTCAAATGTACCACAGGGAAACGTCTCACTGCCTAGGTGCCTGAACCCCCTCTCTAGCCACATAATCTTTCTGCACTTATGCATTCTTTATCTAATATTTATCAATTGTCATACAAACCACCACCCATCTATGTAATTATTTCTTTCTTTACCTATTTATATCTCAGCATGGAGGACAACACCATATTTCATATACCCCACCTCCTTCATTCACACCATAGTTTCTCACAAATGGTCATCCAGTTTGTATTGTGCCCCTCCTTCTACTAAAAATGTCATCTCTGCTACCCAACAGAATGGCCAATGAGGATGAGGACATCATTTTATTTTTATTTAATCATGCATTTTTAAATAATACCAAACATCATTATTTCTTTCGGTAGATAATGACTGGTGTGCTCATTTTACAACTCTTCAGTTTCCTTTCTCATTGTAAGCAAACTCCTTTATTATGCTAAGACTTCACACATTTTCTCATACCTGACTCACATCTTATTGGTGAGCAAGTTTGTTTTTTTCTGGTTGAGTAATATGCCTGGATAGGTGAATACCAGACATGGCATTATATTCTGTTATGGGTCTGATAAGGAAGGGGTAGAGAGGGGCAATAACTTCCTTAGTTATATAATGAGCTGGATAAAAGGATTTCCTTATGGTAGTTGATATGTGGTAATCAAAAGAGAGTCCACTGTCCATGAAAGCACCTACATCTCTTATGAGATTATCAGTTTTAAAGAGGTATCATTTGAGAGGCAGGGACAGAGGCTTTCTTGCTTTCCAAAGAGAAACAGATGTTATGCATTTACTATAATGCTGGATCCTTTCCATCCCTAGTCCATCCAGTTTGATGGATCAAATTATAGCCATAGCATGGATCCACTCCAGCAGCTCTAGCAAGTCCACAGACTTCAAAGCCCTTCCAAACTCCTGCATTGCATCCAGCCCTAACCCTAGCTCAGATTGAGTTTGCTGCTTCATTTGAGTGAGTCATAAGTACAGAGCATTTAGGATGTGTTTAGAAGAGCATGAGCTTCAAATAGGTCTGCAAGGTCCCTCTGGGTATAAACAGTGACAGTCTGGTAGGGAGAAGGTGGATGGGTTGTCAAATCAGATGGTCTAGGGATGAAAAGTACCTGCTATAATGGTAACTACATGACTTTTGTATGCTATTCCATCTCATCCACCTGATTTAACTGAAGAACAAGTATCACAAGCTACCTAGTTCCCTGGGTGGTCATGTAAAGATGCCTTTGATATTGGGATCTCCAAAGCAGGATCTGGATCTGAAAATGACATCCAACTTGTAGTGTCTGGAAAGGTTACACAATGTAGAGCAAGCTGCTGCTGCTGCTTGTTGAAGAAGGTCATAGAAACTGACACTGACCTAGATGAGTGAGCCGTAGGCCTCAATGGTGATCACTTGTCTCTTGAATTGTAAGCAAAGGTGATCATTTCTGAGAACCCTCAAAAAAGTTTTATTCTGGATACTTAGAATCCTAATCTGGATGGAGTGAAGGAAATAAAAAGTTATGAATGTTTTTTTAGACTTTTTTCAGTAAAGGCAGAAATGCAATTGTCTTTAGAAATCCAAGGTGTGAAGAGGATATGAAGGTAGGATTAGCTCTTAATGATATCATACCTTTATGGAAAATCCAGTAGAGAGGTACAGACAAGAACACTTGTAGTTCTGAAAACATTCTTGCTGAGGTGATGGCTACCAGAGACAGTGTTTTCCAAGAAAGGCATTTCATTGCAGCACATAATGCTAGCTTGAATGGAAGGTATGCTGTTTTGAGAGTAAAAGTTAAGGTCTCAGGGTGGTGTTGGAACTTTGACAGGAGGACATAATACAAAGGTTTCTTTTAGAAAGGCATTGCACAGAGGAAGATGGAAATTCAGTGTGAAAATTGGAGATAGTTGCCAACTAAACTTTAATTGTGGAATAGTTGGAGCCAGTTTATAACACTGATAAAAGGAAATGCATGACTGATGGAATCTGAGCTGAAAAGGGGTATAGTCCTTGACTGGATGCCCATATGCAGAAATATTTCCATTTACTTTTGTAAATGTTATGAGTGGATTCTTTCTGAAAAGCCAATAGCATCTGAACCACTCTTTGAGAGAGGGCAGGATCAGATGCCATTACTAGAAAGGGAGAAGACATGCGGTTAGTTTGAGGGAGTGAATGTACAGGTGAGGTTTGCCAGATGGATGGGACAAGAAATCCAGTTGCAGATCAAGAAGCCATGGTTGCTTAATGAGATGAGGGCTCAGCAAAGGGAACTATATTTGTCTGGCCCAGTACAGAGCAATCAGAATTACAGTAGTTTTGCATGCTGATGCCTTCTACAGGGACTAGTTGCTCAAGAAAAGACGAGAAAAGACATAGAACAGTCTGGGAGGCCACTGACTGACCAGGCTATTCCCTCTGTGAGATACCCTTTTGATGGATCAGGGTAAAGCAGATGGTGCATTTGGTACTGGTAGGGGAAAGCAAACAGACTGCAGCAAATGGAAGAAGTGTGCTGCTACAGAATTGATAGATCATTTGTGAGGCATTAGAATGGATCTGCTGAGCCTGTCTGGCAGGCAGTTGGCTTTTCCTGGAATGTGCAATACTATCAGAAAATGGCAAGAAGCTATAGCCCATTGCCACACTCTCATGATCTCTGTGCAAAAGGGATAACATTTTGTTCATTCCTGCTTGCTGATATACCATATTAATGACATGTAGTCTGAGGGAATGTCATTCAATCCTAGAGGAAAGTAGTTCTAACAGGACTGGAATGCTAGGAGAACCACCTTCATCTTCAGGATGTTGATGTGAAGATTGGCTTCTATGTCTGCCCAGGGTTTTTCTGGAGCATTCTCCCATTGTGATGCCCTACCCCCACCTCAGAGAAGATGTGTCCATGGTGACTGTTGCCTTTGGTGTGGGAAGAACAAACATTTGCCCTGGAGAAACTGTAGGAGATTCTAACCAGCAGGTCAGGTGTCGTAATAGAAAGAATTCAGACAAATTGGGGTGCTCAAAGTGTTAGCGAGCAGAGACCAATATACACGGAGTGTCCACCATAGTACCCACATGTAAAGTTGGGCATATGGAATTAGAAGTATGGATGAAGTCATCAATCTGAGACCCTTTAAAACTAGTGCAGCTGGGGAGAGTTGTGCTCTTCCAAAGCGAATATGCATTTTCTTAATGACCAGAGTCTCTCATTTGGTAATTTTATTATGCAAGATGCTGTGTCCATATGTCAGCTGATGAAGATCAATGTCTGAGTTGGCTGAAGTCATAACTTGTATATATTTACAGAAATACCTAAGGACATGCAGAGTTAAAGCAAGTAATCTCCGGCAGTGAGTAAGGACTCCATCAATGCAGCAGCTGTTAGCCAATCATCTAGATACAGGAAAAGTGGATCCCTTTGAGTTACAGATGGGCTGCAGCTACTGCCATGCACTTAGTGAACACTTGGGGGGCTGTGGTGACACCAAAGGGCAGGTCTTGAAAATTAAAGTGATTGGCTCTGAGTCAGCAATATGGGAAGCCCTTGAACTCCTTGGCAACTTTGATATGGAACTAGATGTTTTGGAGGTCTAAAAAGCACATCAGGTCATTTTCCTGTAGGAAAGCAAACTTGCTTGCACCATGAATCATTCTGAATTGGGTCTTTGTGACATACTAATCTAGGCTACTGAATTCAAGAACTGGCCTGAGGTCCTTGGTTTTCTTTTGAACTGAAAAGTATCTGGAATGGAAGCTGACCCTTTCTGACTTAGTGGGATTTCTTGGATAGCTCAGTTTTTAGCAGAGTAACAAGCTCTCTTTTAGTCACTCTGTTGGTGAGGGTGGAATGCCCGAGAGTGGCAGAGACTGTTGATTTGGAAGTAAGACAAAAGGTATGGTATAGCCTCTGGCTTTTATTCTCCTCACCCATTAATCTTGTGTGATGGTCATGCACACATCTGAGTGAAGAGATAACCAGTCTCTGACTGCCTGCAGAGGGAAGCAATTGGTTAAGCCTTCAGCGGCATTGAGATTGTTACCCAGTAAAAGGGAACCCTGAATTCCTGGTTTTGCAGACTTCCTGTGCCCCTGGGTGACTTCTTTTAAACCAGCCACCACTGCATCAGCCATCCCTGTCAGAAGAGAAATCAATGGATGGATGTTGAGACGTTCTGACTCACAGTTATTTGGGAACTCTTTTTTTGGACTGTTGGTGAGTCGTAAAACATACTCTAAGGGCAGACAACGTCTTACCTTCCTGTTTAGCTTCCTGTAACTTTTCTTTAACTTTAGGTCTAAATAGTGAGGATCCATCATAAGGGATGTTGATAAAGGATGTTTAAAATTGTTTGCAAAATCACAAAGGTGGAGCTAGACATGATGTTTTGTTGTTATGCCTATTCCAGCCACTCTGTCTGTTCCAGCAGCTGTGTTATGTAGTTTATGTAGCAGTCACATGGAGAGATTGGAAATAAGTGAACTTTGACTTCTTTTCTAGAATCTGGAGTATCTGGCTTTCTCAAAGAATATAATAGCTGTTCTACTGTTTCTCTTTGGAAGCAGTTCATGATGTTATATAGTTTAAAACTCTTGGGGCAAACATACCAAGACAAAAGCCCTCTTCCCTATTCTGTCCATTGCCTGAGACTTTTTTTGTTGGGGGGTGAATAGCCAGTGTGTCTTCAGACAGCTATTTCCTGGGGGCTGCTGTTTCAATAATGGAATCCATCAGAGCGCTCTGTCAATTGCTACCTGTTCTTAGGGGGACACAGAATTCTGTTCAGTTTCGTGGGTATCACTTAAGTGGAATCAGGCTCCTGTCATGACTTCCCTGCAACCGAGTTGATCAGGTGGTCAAGAGTGGTAACCCACCCCCCAGAAGTAAATGGGGCAAACCAGAATGCTACAAATAACACTTCATCTGAGAAGAGGGTTCAGAGGGCAAGATCTCCTCTTGTATATAAGTTCTAGTATTTTGCCAAATCTCACTTATTTTATAGGGGACTGTGACCAGCATCCCTTTTCACCCAAATCAGTATTCAAAGTGAGGGACTCCATGGGGGAGTTGATGTGCCTCCTTTTATATGTCAGTTTCCTAGAAGGATTGGGTCAGAAGTCATCTGAATCCCCAGAAGACTCTGCCTATGCCTCTCTAGGAGGCTGGGTGAAATCCTCATGTTTGCTGTATCCTTGGGATGGGTGACGAGAAGGCCAAAGTACAGACCTAAAACTGAGAAGGGTTGGAACCAGTATCAAGACAGCTTTTCTTGATTTTCATGATGAAGATGAATTATCCTGTTAATGACCTTGAAAGTATCAGATACCTCTAAGGCAATACCATATCAGTCCCCAACAAAGTGCATGTCAACATCAAGAAGGACTGGGACACTGATGCTGAAGACCCATTTGGCTCTGATATTGAAACTGAATCCAACATCTCAAATGCCAAGGACTTTGATGCCAAAAATTGCAGTGAATGAATCAGAACTAAGTAGAATACCAAAGACCCAGTGTTGAGTGAGTTTGATGAAAACTGTCAGCACTGAGGCATCAAAGTCAGTTAGTGCTAACCTTAGAGAGTCCTGGCAGTACATTGACTCTGAGTCCACTGGTAGTGAAACTGGGACTAGGGAAGGAGCTTGTAGAGGGGAATGCTATGATGGAAGCAGTACTTTCAAAATCAGTTTATTTTTATGTTCCAACAGTGAACATGGACCAAAGCTCTGGCATGTATCAGAAGCCACCATAGCATGCTCTGACCCCAGGTGCACCATTCTAAACTCTTCGGTGCCGTGAGGCAAAATCTTGAGGCTGCACTTCCCATTGTTTTGAAGCCCTTGTCCAACTTAATGATTCAGATAAAAAATATTACAAATGACAAGTACTGCAGCTAGCAATAGACTAAGTTAAATTTGTTATTCCAGCAATGAGTGATACTAACATCAGCACAGAAAACATAGAAACAAATGGCAGTAAATAGCAAAAAATGTGTTTCACAGTAACTCAAGGGATAATTAAGAAGGAATAAATGATAACAGTGACTAGGCTTCTGTGCTTGTCACTCGTGGAAGTAGCTGAGATAAATTATATAAATTCTAACAAAGGCTTTTTTTTTTTAAAAGGAAGCTAGGAAATAGTCCGAAAGTAGTTAGAAGAATTACAGACACTTAGTAGAGGCTAGAAAACTATGTAATGAATACATTTTTTTAAACATTTAGAGTGTTATGATCATGATCTGTCTTCTTCGAGCAGCAAACAAGATTTGAGGTAGTGTTTGGGACAGATGTATTATGGGAGTATGAAACAAGCTCATGGTGGTTGAAGGTGTTTGATAGAGCTGCCTGATCAAATCTGTGAGACTGCTTTAATCACATTTATCTAATCAGACGGTTGGGGTGAAGTACGACTAAAGTTGTATCTCTTTGAGCTTAAAGTTGTGGTCCTGACATCAGGAGTTTGTGCAGGTTAGACCTTTTTAGAGGACACAGAAATCATTTGATGAGTTGATGACAGCTCTAAATTTTCAGTCATCAGTGAATTTGGTCGGCCAGAGACCCTTCACATTGACTTGGACAATGTGTGTACTGAAGAGAAGAGGACCATGTGGGATGCCACAGGTGATCTGCCTTTTTCAGGAGGGTATACCACCACCCATGACTGGGTGGGATCCTATCTGAGAACTAGTTTTCTATTCAATGATTCATATAGTCTTTCAGTTTTTTCATCATTTGTACACTTCTTCTAAATTGTTACTCACTAGAATGATTAATGCATTATCATGTTAATTATTGCTCAGATTTATGCTTCTGGCAGTCCTTTCATCAATCATCAATTTATGCCATACTTACTTTAGTTTAACATTTTCATATTGATAATCTTCATCTTACATTTCAACAGGTATAATGTTCTATAAAAAGCAAACATATTCTATAGGTGATGCAAGACATTAAATAGACAACAATTCTATCTATAATTCTCATTAGATTTTCCTGGATAATTTTCCGATTTAATAACATCTGATTATCTTTAAATAGAAGTATTTAATATTCAACAAAAAGTATATATTTGTTTCTGCCCTGTTCTAACCTGGTAAATGCAAGTGCCTGCTGTTTCATCTGCCTTACATCAGAAGTAATAAAAAAAAATAGAAAATAAGTGTGTAAGGTTGACACCTTCTTATTTTGCATTTATAGTAAATTATTGTCTATTTAATATGGTTAGTATTTCACAAAACTCTAAATGAAACTCAAGCTATGCTGTTTACCTGCTGACCCACGCCATATGCTTCAACATGTAATAATATTAAATGAAACTGGAATATAGGTACTTGCAGAAACTTTTTGCTAGCACTTTAAAAGGCCCTTACGTCCTAATGAACATGACAAAAATTCATTTTTTTAATCCAATAAATTTAGCAATATATTTGTAGAATTTGGTAAACAAATTATAGTCACAAGAACTACCTTGTGAAAATCTGGAAATAATTGCTTACCTAATAATTAGTTTGCCTTTAGCTTTCACATCTGTTGATTGTGTAAAGGTTTTAATTGCCTACATTTAGAAAATAATCCTTCTTATATCCCAGTTAACACCATTAAATAGAAGTTTACAGTCTATCCGATCATATTGCTTTGGAAACTCTATGTAGCTACAGATCACTGGCATATTTTCTTCTTTTTTAATTTTTAAATAAAAAAAAAAAAAAAAAAATATATATATATATATATATATATATATATATATATATATATATATGGGATCCGGACACATACTCGACTAGCATATGTCCGAATCACAAAACATCGACCACACATACACGAAAGCGCTTAACATTGACAAGCGCTTCCGTGTATGCTTGCCTGTTACGTAGATCGGACTACAGTGCGGGTAAGGGAAAATTCCCTTTTCCCCACTGTAGTGCAATCTCGAGTGAGAATAATAAAGTAGGGGGGGTGGGGGGTGCAGGGGTTTGAAGCCCCCCCTGCAGAAACGTAGATTTTTTTTTGAATTACATACATGGAAGCGCTTTTCAATGTTAAGCGCTTTCGTGTATGTGTATTCGGTGTTTTATGATTCGGACATATGCTAGTCGAGCATGTGTCCTAGACCCATATATATATATATATATATATATATATATATATATATACTGGCATCTCTTCTTAATCAAATCAGATTTATTCTCCTTTTTGTCCTTACTTTCTCAGTTCAATATTCTCTTAATTGTTGTAAATGAGCAAGTCTGATGAGGTAATTCCTTTACTTTTCTAACTGCTTTATTTGGACTGTCAAATGCCAGTACACTATCATTTCAGAACAAGGAAATGACAATTTAAGCAACATTTTTCTTTATTTGCACTCTTTTATTGCTTCTACAAAGAGCAAAAGATATATCTTCATTGAAATTCATTTCTACAAGCAATGGTTTCCCAAGTACATGTAATTGTATGCCTTGTTGCTACATCTTTCACTGTACCTTTTTTTGTCATAATATAGCAATAATTCTATCAATATTAGCCTGGATTTCCTATATTTTGAGATCTGAGCCATTCAGAGACAAGCATTTTGCAAGGAGTCCTTCTCAAATCCAGTACACTCAGTCATGTTAGCATTCACATATTCAATCAAATCCATGTTTTCCCCACCTTCCAAGACTTAAGACTCAAATTCAGTTGTTTTGTCTTTGTTTTACCTTATCTTCCATTACAGTAAAGTGCTGCTGAATGTTTCAACAGCTCTACTGTCTCAGCTATGTTGCTATGAATCTCATCCATCTGTTGTTTGACATGTGCAATGGCAGCCATCTTGTTATGCTATACTCCGCTTAATCCATTCGAACACCATCCATATGTTTCATGTATACTTCAAAGAATCAGGCTGGGTTTAACAATACAGGCGATGCAGTCTTCAGATTAACTGTGTATCTGTAGATGGATATATATTTGTTTGTTTTTCTACTTGTTGAACTTAGAGCATTTTGCTGACCCTTTACAGTTTACAATTTACTTCTTCAAAATACTCTGATTCCTTCACAGAATTCATTTCTTCTGTCACCAGCCAAGATACAACATATTCACTCAATAATTCTGAATGCACTGAATGCCCTATTTTTCTTTAACTATTTAGTGGTTTTCATTTTTAGGTAGATGAGTGACCGAATGAGATGACCAGCTTCAACAAGCACTGCACTTGCATGCCTATTTCATTTATTTTTGGGCTTTTCTTTTTTCTTGCCTTTGCTTCCTTCAGTTTACTATTCCGTATTTTGCTGTTATGGCTGTTCTTATGGCCTTTGTAGTTGAACTAGTTCAGAAACAAACAAATTTAGATTTGCAAGTATAAACTCACAGCATGTATTTAACAAAGTATCATTTTTGTCTAGCTGGATGTGTCTTTATAACAGAACTCCTTGCCTTTCCAGAAACCTGGTTGAGACATCATATTTCTACTTAAGAGGTCCTTCCTCCAAGTTTCACCTTTTTTCCTAAAAGTGTAGGAGGGATGTTTATACTAAAGGGTGGATCATGGTCAAATAGGATCCCAGGCAGGCTGATGGACCAGATTGCCCCACCCCCAGCTTTTCCAGTGATCCATTACTTGACTGTTTTTCTGCAGTTACCATAAATGTTCACACCTGTCACTGTTCAACCATTACAGAGATTTGGATATAATTAGAGCACAAACACCAATGGCCAGTCTCATGTTGAAAACAGATTTAGCATGAGCACATTGGCAACAGTAAACTTCTATTCCCTTGAAATGCACATTCTTTGAAAATGCATCTGCCAGTGCCAGATTACGTGTACCTTGGGCCTCAGGCTGTTTTCAAACCATATGCCCCCTGCACACATTTTTAGTACCATGTATAAATGCTTGTGTTCTTTGATTCAGCTTCCTGATTGTATTAAATTATATTTCTTGTTTAATGCAGTAACAGTTGAGTGTGTTTTAAATTTGTTTTGAACATTTTTTCCTATAAGCATTGAAGCATAATGTGTGAACCAGTAATGAAAAAGTACCCAATTCAGAACATTTCAACAATAAAAGGCTACCCCAACTGCTGTCATTATAATCCACCAATAGCAGTACTCAACAATTATGACAGAGTTATCAACTGTTTAGACATTACTTGTCTGCTTGTGATAAAAATGGCTTCAGCAAAGTATCCCAGTTTGCTTTACATAAATGTACACTAGTCCAGTAAAGATGGACTAATGGCATTTTAACTTTAGCACCTCAGCAGGGTCAGGCATCTTCTTACACAGACATCCCCAAACCTAGCACTTATAGCTACATTGTTGACTGCATTATTTTCGGGTCTATATTAGATCCCCGACTGCTTAAAAAAGCGAATGGTGATTAATTGACCCTATGTAAGTGAAAGCTTACAATCTCGAACTGTCAGAACAGCGATTTTTTTTCCTAGGGAAAAAAAAAAATCGCTGTTCCAAAACACATACACACAACACAAGCACACTAAACAAACAGCAATCCACACACATACACCTAAAATCTTACACCTAACCCTACACTAAACTATACACACACCACTAACTATCCACTTACGTTAACCCAAACCCTAACCCTAAGGTCCATCACTATCACACACTCACCTCACCCGCTCCCTAACCCTAACTCACCTAACCCGCCCTAACCCTCACGTCCACACAATCGCACACATACCTGAACCCGACCCGTAACTTTCCACCACAGTGCTGAAAATACCAAAGCAACAGAAACAGACAGTCAAATTCTTTCCCTAGGAAAAAATGTGGTTTTCTGTTGCTTCGATATTTTAAGCTTTCGCTGCATAGGGTTTGATATTAGAACATTCAACGGTTTGCAACCTCGATGTTCTAGTATAGACCCTTATATTCAGATGCCTGTGTCAAAAATAATAGTAATAATAATAATTAAAATTAACCTTTTTCCAGTCTAATGACCACCAATGTGCTTCTCAAATTTGCTAATTTTATGCAGCACTGCAGAAGCATCATTTTGCAGGATTTTAAGCAGTTCAGCTGGAATTCCACCACCTCATGTGGTCTTTTATTAGCAAGGTTTTCTAGTGCCCTTTTAACTTCACTCTCCATGCTGCCTGGCTCTAGATTTGAAGAACATGCCATTGTATGTGTGAATGGTGTTAACATTTTTCATTTTTAAGTATTTCTTCTGTCTATTTGTGCCACTTCTTAATAACTTCTGCTTCTGCTAGATCCCTCCTAGCTTTGTTTTTTCCCAGGCACATTTTTAACTTGGAATGTTCCCTTAATATCAACAGTCTCCTTGAACAGATTTATTTTTGCAATGTTATTGTCTTCTTCCATTTAATGCCACGGTGGTGCAGCGGTTAGCATTGTCGCCTCACAGCAACAGGTTCTCCCGCTCGATTCTTGACTGGAGCACTTTCTGTGTGGAGTTTGCATGTCCTCCCTGCGGTTGAGTGAAGTTTAAAGATATGCAGGTTGGGGCGTGCATGAATGAGTGTGCCTTCTTTGAAGGTTGGGCTTCGGGCTGGCAACTCGGCACCGTAAAAATCCACTGCCAATCATTAGCAGACCGGAGTTCCGCTGTTGCGACCCCTAATCGGGAAAAGCTGAAAGACATTACTTTACTTTTACTATTGCCTTCTTTCATTTCTTTGCTATGTTCATTTTAAAAGGTCTCCTTACCTCTTCTTGCTGTTCTCTGATAGTTTGCATTCAGTTTAACTTGCTTTTTCTCTCTCTACTGCCATATGTTCCACTGCTTCCTTCTGCCACTCCTAAAGCCTCCATAGGTGTCCAGTTTGCCTTCATACTCGTCTGCTTGGAATATTTTGATGCCACCTCCTGGACAACAACACAAACATCTATCCATTTATCTTCAGATGTTGTATCCACTGGGTCTAATCTCTTAATCTATTCTTCACCTTTGCTATACATTCACATGGAATATTTTTGAGCTGATATCTTATTGGTCTATTTACTGTATCTGGTTCAAGATTATACAACAAGGTTGCATATCGCCATCTACTTATTCAGTTTATATGCTGAATATATCAAGTAAAATGCTGGGTTAGAATTAAATACTGGACTTAAAATTGCTAAGATAAATATTGTTTGTTTATTTATTTACTATCTTTTCATCAGGTAAGTGGACTGGTCTATTGATCCTTTTCAGCCACAACTCAAGTTCAAAGAACAGAAAATACACCACGGTCTTTCAAACAACAATATTATAAACAAAATGTGTAATAGCAAAATTCAGATCATAATGGTAACATTGAATGCAAATAGGGTAAGATTAAAAGATGTAGTCAGAATGCGTTAAGAAAATAAAAAAAAAAAAATATATATATATATATATATATATATATATATATACTGCAAGCTAAGATATGCATAAAATGCAGCACAGTAGATATGATACATAAACTCCTGTATGAATGTAAAATATATGTTAGAGGCTGAGAAAAGTTTCTGTTATTGTATTATTCATGGTATGGGATGGTAAATTACCTAACCATTGTTGTGGTAGCAGTTTCATGTAGATTCAGTAAAGAAATGCTCTTTAAGTGCATCTTTGAAACTTTTCATGGTTTTTAGATGTTTGATGTCTGTAGGCAGGTGGTACCGGGTAACAGGTCCCAGTCAAGAGAAAGCTGTTTCACCTACATTAGTTTTAAACAGAGGGCATACTAGAAAGAAAGTGTGCAGTGCACTTCTGAGGTTAGTTTCCCTTTTAAAAGGGGTAGTGACCATGTTTTAGCACATCGTAATTTAGGGTACCTAGAAGAAAAGTGGCCCTATGAGGCAATGAAAGCCATTTGGAATTTTTTAACAAAGTTCAATGGTGTATCTGGGGGGCTGCTAATAGTATGAATCTGCAGATTTTAGTCTTGGTAGCCTGTATTCTGAGTATTGTGGGCTAAATGCATAATGAGAAAAGGGAGACCATATTCAAGTTTAGTTATTAAAATATTTTTAACAACGGCCCTGTGAGCAGTGGGTGAAAGGAGGTGACTGATATGTAACATAGTTTTAATTGAGCAAGGATTGTATTAGTTATAAATTCTGTATGTGTGGTAAAGTAAAGGATAAGGTCGAGTATTAGGCCTAGGTACCTCTGTTCAGTGACATTAAGTATTATGTTCCTATTAAGATCTGTTAAGAGAATATTAGCAAACTTAGATATGAATACAGTGCCACTCTAATGGTTGAAAGTAAGGAAGAGTTGAAGAGCCTGTTGATAAGGACAAAAGCTGTCTTATTGCACAACATGAAAAAAACAAAAACAAAAAAAATAAAATAAAATGACGTCATCTACCCCTTTCAGTTCTCTGCAAGTAGATGGGGGAGAAGTTGAGGCAGTGACAAATTTTATTTTCCTGTGTTCAATAAATTATGCAGATGGTGACTGCATAGATGAAATAAAATATATGCTTGCTTTTTTGGGAGGAAGGCTATGGCAAATTTAGATAATATTTTAAAAAGCAAAGATATCACATTGTCCATACAGTTGAAGCTACGGGTTCCCTAGTAGTTGCTGTAACATATGGTTATGAGACTTAGACTAAAAGTAAAGCTGTACACCAGAAAATTGAAACTTGTTAACTGTGTTGTTGTTGAAAACTTCTGAGAATTCTGTGAACTGCAAGAAGATCAAATTAGTCAATATTTAAGGAATTAAATCCAGACTGTTCACTGAGAGGCCTAATAGTAAAACTAAAACTGAGATATTTAGACCACATAATGTAAAAATATGACTCACTAGAAAAGACACTGATGCTGGTAAAGATCAAAGGCAAAATTAGTGAGTGTCAGAGGTTAAAGTAGGGGGACAGCATTACTAAGGTAATGAATATGAATTTTTCAAGAAGCAGTTCTTGTCATACAGGCCTGGAATACGAAAGTCCTTGAAGCCATGATGACATGACGAGTCAGGTTTACCTAAATGACTAAACAGCGACTAAAGAACAGCAATAAGCATATACCCCCTTTCTCCTCTCAAGAAAGTAAGGAGGACATCTTGGGATAGCTTAATGCTCATGGCTGTGGGAGACCCACTAAAGACCAGAAGCTGTTCACTGACAAACTGCCTCACCCCATCATTCATTTCTTTTCTCTAGACCATCAGAATTTACTTAACATTAGACCTTTACTTTTGCACCTGACAACTTTATAGATATTGGCAAATTAACTGAGTTCTTCAGCAACCATCTAACAAGCTTTGCTGCTTGATGTCAGGAGAATATCAGTAAAGCACAATCCTGCTCTAACTCAGGAAATGTGAAGAACTTTGAATCCCCTCACTCTTTTTTTTTGCAAGGGGACAAGCTTCCCTACACCCCTATATGGGAGACTTTCCCTATATATCCCAATTACTTATATATAACAATTGTACTACTGTACAACATTGAGGAAATAAAACACATAGTAATGGTAAAATACAGTTCAAACAACTGCAATCCTATAGTAGAATCAATGTATATGTAAAATAATTTTGGAACTTGACATTTTTATGAGTTTGACTCATGTAGGGTACTGTAACTGGGTTAAATGTTGTCATCTCATAGGATTTCCCCATATCATAGCCAAACAGGTAAGCTTTAAGCAGTCACAATAAGCAGTAAATTGCTGTCAAGAAAATTTTCACTGACAGACTGCTAGTCTCTGCTCTGGCAGGTAGGACCTTAGTTGACTAGTTTGAGGGATATTAGGGAACTGAAGAAGAAACTCTAGAATTTAGCTAATATCTTGCATCATCTCCAAGAAAATCCATTTAAATTTTATGGGAACTTGAATTCAACGTTTAGTGTGGCCACCAGCCCAGCATTCATTCAGTCTGCTTATTGTCTGATCATCATTTTGTGTTAGGCCTCTAAGCTGACACTGTACGTGTCCTGATCTTGCTGTCTGGGTGTGAAAGCAGCTGATCTATAGCCACTTTATCACAGTTTATTGCTCTTGGCTCTTTATTGTCAAAGGCAGTGTGTATACATGAAACAACCTAAAATACAATACTGTAAGCGGCATTTCTTCCTTTTGATTACAGTCAGACATCACTCAGAAAGTGGTTAGACTATGGGAAGAGGGACCTGTTTCTGAAAAATGAGGTATTTTCCATCAGAATTAGCACAGCTTTTATTTGTTGGCAATATCTGATGCCTTCACAGACAATGGAGGCACATCTTATGAGAAAAAGCTTCTGGGAGGAAAATCTGTTTGTAAAAGTAGTTAAAACTATTTTGTTTTAGAAAGGAATGCATGTCACATGTTCACTTTCAGAACTATCATTTCTTATTATAGTTCCACAGCATACCTAGAGTTTCTTGTATACATTAGAATACGCTAGCCTGAAAGTATTCATTAGATTCAGGTCACAATAAACTTGTATGTATTTTTACATGGCAGTAACTATTCTGTTATGTGTATATCTAAATGCACAACATAAGTACAGTTTAAAAGTGAATATCACAATATGTTGTCCAAAACAAATACTAGAAAATATTAAACTATTTTGGAAGTACAGTCTTGCATTTGTAGGGTCTCCCAATGGGTCTACATGGTTATTAGAATCTCCATAGTGACATTCTGCATATGCTTAGGTTCTGTAAGGTATGGAGAGTATAAGATTTATGTTTAAGATGTTGAATGAAATACATGTCCTAAGAGTGTCTGTACTGAGTTTGCATGGCATCATAAATAGCTAAAAGGTCACATATATTGGTCTCAAAGAGTTACTGTTAGTCTCACTGGAAAGACCACCATCATTAAGAATCCACCAGCTAACTTCACCATTGAGCCTTGTGTGAATCAGATGGTATAGTTCATGTGTGTTCTTTGTCATCAAGTCCATGATGGTTGGACCAGAAATATCAAAGACCTGAAACAACACATTCCACTGTTTTAGTATAATTTGTGTAATTTTATTGTTTGATATTTTTGGTCTCTTTACTTTCAAATGTTGTGATGGAACAGGAAGTAGTTTTGTGCTTTTTGAAGTGCATATGCAGTTCAGCTATACTGTTTTCAAAGAACAGTAATATTGTTTCCTTGCTGACCTGTTTGCTCTTTCTGCATTGTCGTGCAACCATGGAATAGTTATATTTAAGTAAAATGAGAGCAAAGAGTGTTGCCCTATAAAAAAAGCATGATTTTTTTGCATTAATTGAGAATTTCATATTTTTATTACTATAGCTATATTTAATTAATTATTTGTGTCTCAGCATAATTTGTCTCAGTTGTTCATCACATCCATCCACAACCCCTTTTTGCATATGGAATCGGGGTATCACTTCAACAGTGGCAGTCATCTAGATCCAAAGTTTACACTGCTGGATGGCTAGCCCTGCCACAGTAGTTCTTACACACACACACACACACACACACACACACACACACACACACACACACACACACTCACATACACACCTATGGTCCAGCTTCTACATGTCTTTGGAATGTGGGAAGAAAAAGCAGCACCCAGAGAAAACCCACATGAACATAAGAAGGACATACAGACTCCACAATAAAGGCACCCCAGCTGAGAATCAAACTGGGGAACCTCTTGCTGTGAGGTAACAACACTATCCACTATACCACTGATCTTTGTAAATCACTGAGAAAGGAATAGCAGTCTTGGGTGTTGTCTAAATCTGGCATCCAAGTAAATTTCCCTGAGAGTTTTCCTAAGAACTGTCATTGGGTGATTTGTGATACATCCTTTACATGTAGGTACTGTATGCAGGCTTTTACAGGCATTTCACAGTGGCATTGTACCAAATTGTGTTATATTTAGTTTACATTGACAGATATTTAGTTTACATTGACAGAGGGCATCGGGAATGCAGTGCATATTCAGCAAATAAGTCAAATATCTGTGCTGTTTCTTAATAGTTGGCAGCATTTTTTGTGACTTAAATGCTTTGACTTTTGTAAAGATAGCTGTATTTTTTTCTATCTGGCAGCAAGAATAAGTGTGGTTGTGGTTGAGTCTTTGTTGTGAGAATTTAAATTTCAAACACTGCTGCACGGTTACCAGAGTTTATTGAGTTACAGATTTTGTTAAAATGTGCCTTTGCCTTCAGAATGCCTAGTTGGCTAAACATTTATTTATTTTGCTTTAACCTATAATTCCTGTTGTTTTTTTGTATGCAGTGCACTGTGCACTAAAGGGATGAGGGGGTAAGGGATATAAGGGATAGAAACCTATAAGATGCTCTACTTAAGTGTACAAGTTGTTGCCCACTTCCAGATACAGCCTTGCATGAAGTTGTTGTGTCTTTTGGCTTTTCCCGGTTAGGGGTCGCCACAGCGGAGCTCCGGTCCGCTAATGATTGGCAGTAGATTTTTACGTACTGAGTTGCCAGCTCTGACGCACAACCTTCAACGAAGGTACGCTCATTCACGCATGTCTTCACACAGAAGACGCTCTAGCTGAGAATCGAACAGGACAACGTCTTACTGTGAGGCGACAACGCTACCTCAGCACCACCACCGTATTCCTTATAAATCATGGTAGCCTAGATCTCGCTGATTGCCAAAGATTAAAAGCTGGTAACATAACATACCCTAGATCATCCCAGAAGTAAAACAGCAGATGGTACAAAGGGATATAGTGCAGAAGGCTTACCAAAAATCAAAGATTCAGGCATCCCTTGCACTCTTTACTGAAATATGTAATAACACTAAAAATATACTTAGTCTAAATAGAAATAGAAATACTTTGTGGATCTTCAAAAGCAAAACCGTCACAACTTCTCACATTTCTAGAATGTTAGTCATCATTTAACTGTGTTTACCTTTGAAAGCAAGTAAATTTAGTGCTTATTTGGACTAAAACCCGCGATGGTGGTGCTGCGGTAGCATTGTCACCTCACAGTAAGATGCTGTCCGGTTCAATTCTCAGCTAGAGCGTCTTCTGTGTGGAGACATGCGTGAATGGGCGTACCTTCGTTGAAGGTTGTGTGTCAGGGATGGTAACTCGTAGTTCCGCTGTGGCGGCCCCTAACCAGGAAAAGCCAAAAGACACAACATTTGGACTAAGTCATACAGAAAGAAGATGCCCGTATCATGCCTCTCAACTCAGTTCCCCCATACACTCAGAACTAAATCCAATGTCCCTTTGTCTCAGTTTGAAATTAGTAAAGGAACTTAAGAACTTGCCTTCTCAGTTTTTGAAGATTGCTTATTACTGCACTAACAGATGTATCAGATTGAACTATGTTCCTAGTATCTGGAAGTTTGCTTTAAGTAAACCCCTATTATAAAAGAGAGGATGCAAATTAAATCAGAAGTATTTATTCTATTGATCTGTTGTGCCCTGTTTCCGAGATATCAGAGAAATGCATGGATTTTCAACTAATGCAACACAGAGGAATTAAGTTGTTATCAAATTTCAAGCATGGCTTAGACTGTTATGGCGAGAGATTGTACACTCGGATGCTGTTGAAGGTCGGTATATTTAATAAGTCAGAGTGATACTGTTGGTATTATTTCTCAAGGTTTATGAGACTCTACTGTCAATCATTGTCATCTATGACTTGGCTCAACTGACCTGTCTCTAAATCCTACATAATGGTTTTAAATCTGCTTAGGAGACAGAACTAAAACTGTCAGATGGAACCATGCTACCTTACTCTCCATGTCAGTCCCATTTGTTGTTTCACAAGGTCAGCAATTGGTCCAGTGTGCTCTCCAATGTCAGTGCAGGCTATAGTGAAAATAGATTGGTCCAATATGCAGATAACTCAGCCCTGCAGCTACTTGGAACGCTAGCTAGACTCTTTACAAAGCAGCTTTAATTTGATTCAATATTAATTATTTTTGTTTGGACTGTATTTGAATTAGAATGTGCTTAGATGCATGCTGTTAGGATTAAATAAGATATGCCTGTTTGACTGGAGCAGGCATAGAATTCTGCATTAACTCCGTAGACAATAAAACCTTCAAGTAAAATCTTCAGAATACCTTTTAAAACTATTGAAACTGATATGTGAGTTACATGTTCGTACTGCTAATTAAAAAAACAAACAAACAAACATTGGCCATGTTGTACAGGTTCAGAGTTCTTATGGCAGATAGTCAGACATGGAACTACAGCTGTGCTCTAATGGCTCCAGTGTCCTTATACTTCAAATTGGGGCAAGCTTATAATAACAATGCATGTTTTACTGTAGGGTTTTTAGCCTGAATATACCATTGTGAAGCTCCCCATGTGTATGCCACAGAATGTGAACATTCTTAATAATTTTGCATCTACATAAATACAGTTTTCAGACTTTAGCCTCTGGAAACAAGTGTTGTTCCACTGCTGTTGCATAGTGACAAACTTTCGTCCACTCCCGTTGCAGATTGCGGCCGGTGGATATAGCGTTTATGAAGGCTCTACACGAGAAGGTGAACATTGTTCCACTCATTGCAAAATCAGACTGTCTAGTACCCAGTGAAGTGAAGAAATTGAAAGAAAGGGTAAGGCAAATAATAATACTTTTAAACACCAAAACAGTAAACAACAAGAAATGTGGATTATGATGAGGTTTACAAACCTCTAAAGGTTTGCTCATGTGGCGCAAACCAGGTAGCCAAATCCTATCTGAAAGTGGTAAAATTCCTGCATAACAGATTCAGTGATGAGGCCTGTTTTGTTTGCTAATGTGTAATGGCCTACTCTTTTTAACTTAAAGTATTTTCTCAATTTAGTTATATTTTTAGTGTATCATTACTGTTATTCTGTATATTACTGCTTGATTTTAAGTACTTAAACAAAGCTGCAATCACTGTAATGTTTACTGTTTTAGTTTACATAACATAACTTGAGGAAATACACCTCATTCTGGCATGTTTTTTCAGTGAATAAACTGGAAGCTGCACAGTTTTAACTAGTTCTTGTGACCTCTGCAAATATATTTTGCACTAACTATCACTATAGCATGAATTGCCAGGTCAGGTGTAAGTGTATGGAAAATATGATTCCCTAAGATAAGAGGTTACAGTCTGAAAATATTTATATGCATGTTTAAGATGGGGGCAGTGGTAATATTAGGAAGTATTCTTTTCACAAAACACGATGGTTACATGAAGTAGTCTCCCCGAGGGGGAAGAGGATTCAAAAAACATAGCAGAGTTCAGTAAGTCATCGGAGAAACATATTGCTACCCTTTTAGGAAGGACTTGCCTACACTGAGAGCAGAATTGAGCAGATACAATGCTGAGCTGGCATTTATGCTGGGTATTGTTTGTAGCACTCTGAGACCATTATGATCTCAGTCCACCTCACAGCAGATTCGCAGACAGAGGAAAGGAGGGGTAATGGAGGCTAAAGATACTTTATGGTAGGAGATCTAGAGTCTTATTACAACCAGCATACCTCTCAACCTCTTACAGCAAGAAATCTGACAGAACCATAAATAATGGGGGGACAAAGGCACAAAAATAGGGACAATTTTTAAATATTGCTCTTACAAACTTAGAAAGTTGACAGAATAACAGGTTTTAAGTTAGAATGAATTTTCTGAAGGGTATGAAGTCTGAAACTCAAATGTCTGTCAGTATATGCTGACTTGAGTCCTCAATAAGTTGCCAACAATTTATTAGAAAACAAAAATTTTATTAGAAACAGACCAAAAACATAAGGCAAAAATCTGGACAGTCTGCGAAAATCTGTATTGTTGAGACATACATCACCCAGCCTAGTTTAGGAATGACTCTGCTACCACAGCTGGAACAACTAGCTAGGATGTCACAGACTGGTCTAAAGTAGGGAGTGGAGTCTCAGAGGCTGAATTATGATGTGTGGTTCTTACAGAACCCCATGAAGGATGTTATTTAAAGTGGTAGGCTCTCTCTTTGGGCAGAAAAGTGCAGTTGTGTAAGTTAACTTACCATAACTAGATGTTCAAATAGAGTACTGTTGCAGTAGCATAAATCTTTATGGAATGTATCCTGACAAAGATATTGGATGTCTGGCCATTCTGCTAATGCTTCGGGCACCTTTCTCATGCACCATATGTCTTCTTAAGCATGAGAACTTACTGGTATTAAAAAGGATATATGTGTGCCCAATTCAGAGCTTTTTTGCCTTAAGAAGGGAGGATGAAACCTAGTGCTCTAAAAGAATGTATCAAGTAGTGAAACGTCATGTCATGCTAGAAAAAAGAAAAAAGTGGCAGGTACCGTACCCCAGCCAGAAATATATAGAAAGGGTAAAAACGGGGTTGGAATGAGGGTGTTAATACTGCAGCAATGATCTGTTCGAACATCTACTATTATGGTAAGTTAACTTACACAACTGTATTATGCTTATCATTAGATCAATGTTACAGTAGCATAAAGCAGTATCAGATGATTTTCCAAAGTTTGAGAAGTAAAGAGGAAATAGGACTAGAAGACCCTGGAGAATAGAATAGATCTAGCAAATCCTATTCTGGCTCTGAAAGAAGAAGTGGCAATTGTATGGTGCTTAATAAACATTGTACAGACTATAAAAACAAAGAATAATGCTCACTACACTCTGTTTGCCTGATAATAAACAAGACTTATAAATTGCAACAAAAAAAACAGGCTTAAATAGTGGGAAGTATACTTGCTGTGTTCAATTCAAGTCAGTCACAAAAGGTAACCAAATGTTCCACAAAAAGAAATGAAGCTGTAACACAAACGCTTTTGAACTCTTATTCCAGTAAAAAAGAGTCAAAATCACCATAGAGTGTTCATTCGAACCTACTCATCCACTGGGCAATAGCTTGTAGAAAAAACACGCAGCCAGCATGTAAAAATAAATCCAAGCGTCCAGTAGAAACCACGTTTATTAAAATAATTAGAACACAGGGCTAGCGCTTTCAACGAATCTTCATCAGGCCACACGCTTTCAACGAATCTTCATCAGGCCACACGCTTTCAACGAATCTTCATCAGGCCACTGGCCTGATGAAGATTCGTTGAAAGCGCTAGCCCTGTGTTCTAATTATTTTAATAAACGTGGTTTCTACTGGACGCTTGGATTTATTTTTACATGCTGGCTGCGTGTTTTTTCTACAAGCTATTGCCCAGTGGATGAGTAGGTTCGAATGAACACTCTATGGTGATTTTGACTCTTTTTTACTGGAATAAGAGTTCGCAAAGTAAAGCGGTTTGTGTTACAGCTTCATTTCTTTTTGTGGAACATTTGGTTACCTTTTGTGACTGACTTGAATTGAACACAGCAAGTATACTTCCCACTATTTAAGCCTGTTTTTTTTGTTGCAATTGTACAGACTATGTTGCTGCCTCTAGAATAGCTATAGAGTCTGTCCCATTCCAAAAGGCCCCAGAAGTAGCCCCAGTTCTAGTGGAGTGAGCCTTGACCTTCTGAGGGGAGCTTTTTCCATGATGAGAATAATAGAACTGAATAGCCTGAGACAGCCGTCTGGAAATAATTTGCTTTGGAAATGGCAACCTTTTTTTTTCTTGCCTTCAGAGGAAATAAAGAGTTTGTCTGACATCTTTAAACCCTCTAGTTTGTCCAGGTAGTACCTGATTTGCCTGTGAACATCCATGGTCTTCAGAATTATCTGTCCTCTATTCTTAGGTTCAGCAAAGGATATAGGGAGGTGAACAGGTTTATTCAAGGAAAACTCAGTGACTACTTTAGTCCTAAAGGTAAGGTTGGTTCTAAGAGTCACTCTGTTTATAAGAAAAATCAAAAAGGGCTGGGAAGACATGAAGGCTTGCAACTCAGGTACTCATTTAGCTAAAGTCAGAACAATAAGTAGGACTGTGTTCCAAGTAAGAAGTTTCCAGAAAGAGCTAGCTACAACTTCAAATGATGACAGAATCAGCTTTTCTAGTACAAAATTAAGATCTTAGGATGGAGCCACCTGTTTACTTTCAGGTCTAACATGCAAAACCTCTTTCAAGAACTGTTTGACTTAGAACAAGAAAGGAAGAAAGAAAGGGGATCCAATGGCAGACGAACAGAAAAGTCTGGAAGAAACACTTTAATAAAAGTGTAAGACAAGCCTGGTTTGAGTAATTCACACAGGTTCTGGAGAACTACTGGAGTCCCCAGCAGGGTTGGATCCTTTCACCTCTTATGGCACTAACTCAAAAATCTCATCCATTTGTCTATATATGATTTCCTAGTAGCAGGCTTTCTAACATCTGTTAATACATGCATGTTCTCTGAAATTAGTTTGCCCAAATGGGATCAAAAACCCATCATTCATACAGTCTGGTATAGTTGAAAAGATTGGGATGGATGACATTTCTATTTTTCAATGGGAGTAGATCCACTCTGTGAAGATTTTTGATAATTGTTCCTAGTCAGCTGCATGGGAAGGAAGAGCCAATGCTATGTGGGCCAAAAGGGTCTTACCAGAAGCATCTTTGGAGAGTCTTTTATCTTTAGTAAGACTCTGGTTATCAGAAGAAAAAGGGAGAACCATACAGGATTATTCCCAATCCTGATCATTGGAAAGAAAAGCCACCTGTTAAGCCTGTTTCAAGGGATCCCGGCACAGAACTATTGTAACTATCTGTTGTGAATGGAGGCAAATGTATCTATTTGGGGAATGCCTCACTGATAGGCAGATTCCTGCAAGACCTCTTGGCATAATATCCATCTGTGAGGGTATGTGCTGGATCAGCTAAGTGAGTCTGAAACTTTGTTCTGCTCTGACTGAATGTAGGATGTCAGAAGGGAAAGATTATACTGCGTTGACAACTCCTAGGGAACCATGATTATTCTGCACAGGGGTTGGGATCTAGTTCCCCCGTGATTGTTTATGTACTACATAGTTGCAGTGTTGTCTGTTATGACTAACAAAAGTCCAGGTGTACACAGTTAATTCAGTGCTGTGGCAGGCTTTAATAGGGAATCATCAATCACCAAATTAAGGTTTATGTGTTTGTGTCTGGAATGAAGTTCCCACATGCTTTAAGCTTTGATTACTTGAAAAACTGCCCCCAGACAAGATCCAAGGCATCTGTTGTGAGTGATTTGGAATGAGGTTAGAAAGAGGCTGACTTTGGTTCTGTTAGACTTGATTCGCCCATCAGAGTTCCCTTTTGATGAATTCCAAGACCAGAATTGGGAAAGATAAGGGATATTGGTGTTGGGTCCAGATAGATTTGAGGAACCACTACATTTTCCTCATGTGAAGTCTTGCTAAAGGGTCCACAAGGATGGCTACAAGCCATGTAGCCTAAAATTCTTAGGAAATTCCTTGCAGTAGAACTGGCCTGGTGAGGAATTGCTAATGGTTGAAGGAAACTTTCCTTGGCAGAAGGATGGCTACCATCAGGAAGGTGTCCAGAAGACATCCTAGAAAGGATAACCTCTGAGACAGTACCAGAGAAGGCTCTTACAAATTTAACCTGAAAGCTAGACTGTTGACTAGATTCATGGAAAAGTGAAGCAATGCTAGGATGTCTTGAGTGGAAGCAGCCAGAATGAGGTAATCATCCAGGAAGGGGTAAATGTGAATTCCCTGAAGACTATAGAAGGAAATTATTGGAGTCAGACATTTTTGTGAATACTTTTGGAGCAGTAGAGAGAGACCAAATGATAAAGACATACCTTGAATGTGAAATTCAAAAATAAAGACTCCTTAATAATACCTGTGGTGTTTGTGAATAGGGATGTGGTGGTATGCATATTTAATGTCTAGTGTGACCAAGCAACCTTTGTGAGGAAGAAGAGGAAAAGGGGACTGCAAAGTTATCATTTTAAACTTTGAAGCAATAAACTTTGAAACAATTAAAAAGGTATTCAGAATTAACAGATGCAAGACTGGTCTCCATGTGCTTTCTTTCTTGCAAACAAGAAAAATCCTTGAACAGAACTTTTTCCCTGCTTGGGGGCTGTTCAGGTTGTATTACATATTGTGATAACATCTATGTTAAAATTTAAGGAAACAAATAAGTATGGTTCTTTGTGGAAAGAGGGATTTCTGGTTGTCGAGGAAGGGATACCCATTGTAGTTTGTAGCCCTGCAGAATTATTTTCTCTACCCAAGAATCTGATGTTATCTGTCTCCAGAGATGTTAGAAATAAGAGAGATTGTCTGATAGTTTTAGAGGATAACTGAGGTGGGAAAGGGATTTGGGGGTGGGGGATGTGAGGTTCAAAAGTAAAGGGAATGGGGGAGTGTGAGGTTCAAAGGTAGTCAGGCACTTTTCTGATGCAGCCAAACACAATGCAGACTAAAAAAAACTCTGGAACAAACCAACCAAGGGGGAGGGTGGCCTAATGGTTAAGGTGTTTGCCTTACAAACACATGGTGCAGGGTTTGAGTCTCACAAGGGATAATTGGCTAGGCATAAAATGGCTCGCAAGGGCAGTTAGCTTAGTACTAATCTATGAACCTATGACCCATCCAGAAGCAAGGTAAAGTAGCTCCACGGCAACAGCTTGTCTCAAATCCAAATTTTTATTAAATGCAAACATTAAAAAATTGTAATATAAGTGCTTTTGATTGCCTCTGCAGACTTCATCAGATGCAAATGGATAACATCCAACACACACACACTTTTCCTTTTCTTGACAGACATAAGTTGCAAGTGAATAGCACTTTTCTTGGAAAAAATAAAGGAAGATCCCAATGGGATACTTATTTGCCCAAAACAATCCATTTGCAAGCTGACCTCCAATGCTGCAGCTGCCAAGACTGCAAGATGTCTGACTATGCATACCAACTGGAAGAAAGTTCTTGAATTTGGTGCTTGGGTGCTCATATGTCCTTTATATGCCAGCATATTCTTGTGCGTAAGAGGATGCATGGTGTGTGATGAAGGCACACAAAAGCTTTAGTAGTCCGGCCAGACATTCAATATCCTTGGCAGGATACCACAGTGATCTAATGATGAACGTCATGTTTGACAGAAAGGTGCAGACAAGAAAGTGAGATGCCCACATGAATGGACTGGATACTGAGGATTTCAAAGATGCTAATGAAGAGGGACACAATGATTTCATTAGTCTGGAGTGTTGTCTAGCAAGTAGGTTGCAAATCCAGAACAAATCAGGGGAGTGAGGTAACCAGCAGAGACAGTGAGAACTGGGAGGGGAGGAGGTGGAGGAGAAAATATTCAGATAAAATGGTGAGTGACTGAGACAAGAAAGGTTACAAGTTGGATGGATGATGGTATGGGACATGAAGTAATGGAATGGGGACAGAGAAGAGGATTTTGTTGGAGACTCATTTACATAAGCAGTAAGGAGTCTGGGCTAACAAGTGAGAAGAAACCAGATTTCACCGAAACCACATCTGAGCTCAGATTCTGCAAAATGTTGGAGTAGATGACCAAGTGATCACCAAGTAAGAGGGCTGGAAACACACATTGCATTAACTGTCTGATGGCAGTGCATCCCTGATTTGTTGATTCATACCAGTTGAAAAGCATGGCCCATTGTGAAACTGCCATCATAACAACACAACAACAACTAGCCATGAAAAGTAAACATTGCCACATTCTGTTGTACCCTATTCAGGGCTACAGGGGCAGGCAGGGCATATTCCAGCAAGCAGTGAGCATAAAACAAGCAGTTCTGGGTGTGACATTAGTGTGTTGCAGGATATGCATAAACACTTGCTCACACAGCTCACATATAATATATAGAGTTCAGATGATTGCAAGTTCAGCTAATGGCATGTGTTTGGAATGTCAAAGGAAGTGAGTACCAGATGAAAGCCCACACTGACAAAAGGAGGATATGGAGACTTTACACAGAAGGCACCCCAGATGGGACAGAGGAACTTAACCAACATTTATTTAAGGGCTAACACATAAGGGTGCTTCATGACAACTATGATAATTAGATTTCTTTGTATTGGTGCCCTAAATGTAAGCAATTTCTTTCTTTGCTCCAGTCTTGGCTTAGTTATTGTATTTTGTCAAGTGGGTAGTCTCATGGATTGCGTCATGGTCACTTTTACTGTAGGTTACAGTTTAGAGTAGTCAGATCTGCAGGCTTCCAGCTCTAGGGAAATAAGTGGATTGGGTACTCATTAAAGGAAAAACATGAAATGTCTTAGACTGAAAGTGTGCTTCTGGTAAATGTATGGACAGAACCATCATGTCTGCTGTTATGGCAGAAGCATTCTTGTTGAGGAAAGAAAGCCAACCACTAGCCAGAGTCCACCCAGTGAAGGCCATTAATGAAACTCATTTGAATAGATAGTCCTAATGTTTCATATATTCAAAGAGACAAACTGCTTTCCACAGCACATTGTGAGTTAACTAGGACCTGTACTAAGGTAAAACCTTTCAATAGTGATGGTCAACCTTAAATATTATGAAAAGTAATGGGAAAAGGTATGGAATAGACTGATTATGGTAGAAAAGAGTATGACTAAACCTTAAGAAAAAAAGTAATAATCAGTGAAATCATCCTGCAATGGTGACATAGAGGAATAAAGCCTTGACTTCAGCCTAGGCAAACCAAGTGTGAATAGTGGCTCAGGTGATTGTCAGAACAGTCAGAGATGATGAGTTTGTTCATCGTTGGGGTGGGACAGTGGTCTCGGGTCACCCATGCCCACTGTCATACACCTCCTGTAGATTATCTGGTTCATTTACTTGATACACATTCAGTGTTTAAAAGCTAGGCCTTTATGCTCAACTTTCACAGGAGTCTAATGCCTTTAGTGTATCATGGACTGCACATTTGTGGTTTCTTTTTCACCAGTGTAGTTTCTCATATATACTTCCTACAGTGGTTGATGCTAGAATATGCTTTTTTGTTCTAGGGATCTGGAGTCCTTGTAATTTCGGTCCTCATTATCAGAAGTTTACAGTCCAGGCAAGATTTTTTTGCAAATTATCAGAATGCCCAGATGATATAAGTTGGAGAACATTCCCCGTATTACCCTATAATATGCTGGCTAGTTGGTTAACGTATGGTAGTTGGTATTCTGATAATTAACACACTGATCCTTCTTCTCCCACTACTAATTTTCCACTATCCCTGATCTGCAGATGTACTGTTACCACATATTTTGTCATAACACAGGGACTGTTGAATTAGGTTCTGCGTGGGGTGTGGGGAGTGCAGCCTCCACATAAGGAGGGTCCAGTGTTCACCGAATCCTCCTCATGTGGGGTCTGTGACCCCACACTTCCTACTAATTATATATGTGTCTGTATATAGATATATATATATATATATATATATATATATATATATATATATATATATGGATCTACTGTATTTCATTGAAAGAACACTTCTTCGAAAAAGAACAGTAGACCCACACTTACGCGAAACTGCACTTAAACAAAACTGCACTTTCACGAAGAATGTTTCAATGAACTGACCAGGAACACCAAAACAATATTTTTGCAGGGGGCAAGCCCCCTGTGTCCCCTATGTAGGAGGACTGTGCCCCCCACCCCCTGCTTAAATATACCAACTCCAAGATTGCACTACAGTGGAGAAACAGGTAAATTCAGTGCCTCATGTTCCTTAACGGTTCATTGAACCATTCTTTGCGGAAGTGCACTTTTGGTTAAGTGCACTTTCATGTAAGTGTGGGTCTGCTTCTCTTTTTTGAAGTGATTTACTTTCGATAAAGAGCAGTAGACCTATATATATATATATATATATATGTATATATATATATATATAATATACATATATATATATATATATATATATATATATATCTATATATATATATATATATATATATATATATATGTATTTATATATATAGATATATATATACACACACACACACACACATACACACCAAATCTGAGATCGCACTACAGTGGGGAAAGGGCAGATTTCTTAGAATGCAGTTCAAGCTGTTTCCTGCATGTTGGTCAACCATGATCATTTGAGGATATTTCATATGATCTTATGGCCTTTCACTGAATGGCACTTTCGCTGATCTGTGTTCATTGGATGGCCATTCAGTGGCTAAAAATAGACCCTGAAAAGAGTAGATTGCTCTCTGCAGATGAGGGTAGACAGCTTCCTCAATTACAGAAGTCTGTGTGTCTTTCAGTCATGGCAATGGTGACTGTAGAGAGGGTATTTGGAGACTGACCAGCAGGCTAGTACAATGGTAGCAGTGCTTAGGATTTGTACAAGCTTGTGGTGGGGAAACAAGGCCTCAGTTGTAGGTTGAAGCTCTTAACTGACTGTTCAGCCTGTGCCCCCATTCTCACTTATGGTCATGCACTATGAATAACGACCAAAAGGATGCACTATGAGTAGTGACCAAAAGGGTGAGGCTAAGGAGACAGCAGAAATGAAGTTACTTCACAGGTTGTTGTACTCCTTGTCTGTAATAGACTGGGAAGCACAGCAATCCAGGAGAATCTCAAAATGTAGTGATCTCTGCTCCATTTTGTGAGGGTTCAACTGAGGTGAATTGGACACTTTGTGGGGGTGCATTCTGGGCACTGACATGGGTAACATACAAAGCACAACAAACTGGGAGGAGGCCCCGGGGTAGTTCAGACCCAAGAGGAATAACCTCTGTCACCTTGCCTGGAAACATGAAAATTACAGACATAGCTAGGTTATCTAGCACCCCTGTGCATTTCCCTTTTTTGCAGTCTGGCACCCACCTCCACTGAAATTTGAAAGACCAAATGTAGTGGTCCAAAAAATGTCCTTTCAGACGTATGTATAGTAAACCTGGCAAGCTGATTGCTACAAATATTACAAGCACTTACAAGCATTTAAACTAACACTCCTGTTGCTGCAAATACAGAACTGGCATTCATTTCGGTGCTTCATGTTCGGTACCATGACATCAGCAACACCATGTGCTCAGGACAGCATCCTTTTTTTTTTTTTGCTCTGCCCTGGCTATGCCTCTGCTGAGGAGTTCTCAGGATAAGCAGAAGAATATTGCTGGGGATAGGGCAGACTGGTTTACCCTGCTCAGTTTGCTGTTACTATGCTCTCCAACAGGGCAAGTCATTTCAATAATGAGAATGATGAAAATGAGGATGATGATGGAGAAATCATCTGGCAAAAAAAAAAAAAAAAAAACGTTTTCGAGTTTTTTTTTGTGCATTTGATCTGATGGGTAGTTTCTTGTTTTTCTGTGTGTGGAGTGGATTTCTGTTTTGGTTTAATACATTTTATAAAAGCAAAATACAATATTTTCTAACCTTTATCAAATACTTGAAAGTAATGCGTTAAAGATAATTTAAAATATGTTTAATGCTACTTGTGAGGTCATTTACATTTCATTAAAATTAGCACCTTTTTCCATCTTTATTATTGAAATAATTTGCTTGCTAAGATGCTCCTTCTGCTCCAAGCATCATCAGATTTCTCTCATTTGTCAGTGGATTGACTTCAGAATCCTTACTTTACAGGTGTAGGCCTATCCCAACAACAAAGCACTGTGCTATTATGTATGCAGGATGTAGTGACAAAATCCATTTTGAATGCAGGTGTCCTTAATAAACCTGAACAGTACAGACAAGTTAGAAATGATTTCTGTTAATGTTTCATTTTATTTTTCAGAATTTCGTAGACAGCAAAAATATACTCCCCGGGATTCATGAACCTTGCGCCAGGCGCACGCATGGCGTAGGCGCCACAACGCCAGACATGGCCGCCGAGCGATTCAGGTACGATCCAAAGCCACGTGCATCAGCGGCGTACGCCGGAGTTGCGCCGCCTCCGGCGTAGGTATGTTAAATACCCCATGTGCGGTGTTGCACCATGCAAATGAAGGCAAGTAGCGATTCAGGAAGTGGCGCAGGCGTAGCATAACACAACGGCAATGTAAACCAAAAAAAAACGGTTTACACATATCCAAACATGACATAGGAGTAACGGAAGGCTGCCAACGTCAGGTGTCATAGTGGTGCAACATGGTAATGTGGAAAGAAACCGAGAATGTCAAAAGAAAACATGCAGAAAATGTAAATAATGACATAAATGTTATGTACGGAAAAACCACAGCAGAGTCCCAGGACATGTCCGCGGAAGGTGAGGAACACTGAAGTAATATGACAATGCCATAAAAGAGCAGTATAAGACACATCAGCATCACAGCCACAATACACCATAGTATGAATGGAAAGCCACAACCACAGCGCAAGGGTTGTCAAGGAGTGGCGGCGGTGTCTGGCGCCGTAACCATGTATTAGTAGTCAATGCCATGCAAATGAGGCAGATAATACTGAATCGCAAAACACCCGCCGGCGTAAGGCTGCACCAAACGGCGCAGCGGTAATACACCGAGGAGTGGCCTACAGGGAATAGCTGTCAATCGCAGAGGGGTGTGACACTGTAGGAGGAAGCACATTGGAGGCCAGCAAACCTGGGCTGTACAATGCACATCACAGCATCAGGACCGGCGTGTGAGGAAAGAGATTCGCTGAAAGTACACAATGCGCGCACAGATGCATGTGCACGAGGATGACTACGTTCCCCAAACCAGTCATGTGACGGCCGCCCCGTCAACAACCATGGATACAGGAAGGTGATGCGGAGAATATGAGGAAATGCGGAAGCAGTGTAATTGGAGTCGTAATGAGCAATTAACAGCAATCAACTCACGAAGGGCAATCGGCGGCAGCTGACAACTCTGCATGCAGAAACGTGCAAAACGGGAAAGGGGAGGCATATGAATGCAAAGAAAGTAGTGGATGTTGCAGAAATGCAAAGAGCGAAGAACCGATACAGCACAGCCAAGGAGAGAGTTAGCATAACGGTGGCGGCACACAAAATGCATGATATGCCATGTGCCTGCAGGATGCACTCCCGTAAATAGTAGGTGCAACGTGCAGAAACAGTAAAGTAAGGTGTAAAGCTAAACCAATGCAGGCAAGTGTAATGTAACACCAAAGGCAACAGCGTTGCAGTGCCAACGGTAAAACACGGAAGATAACCCACAGATACGGCAGAGACACACCCAATGACATCACTGGGTGTACAGCACAACACTATAAAGTGGGAATGCACACAACAGACAGCGCGATTTCCCAAACGCTGCGCCTTACGGTGTAAACACACGGGGAACTTTTAAAATGTATATGTTGGGTGCTGCCGTGGCCGTGATGTATCGGCATGTGGCAGAGACAGACGGAGTTGCGGAGGAGGGTGCCGACAACTACCGGAGGCCTCAGAGGAGAAGGAGAGTGTTCAGACCAAGGGTGACCTACCAGGGGCTGCAAGACCTGGAGATAGTAGAGCGTTACAGGGTGGACAGGGACACGTTACAGCAAATAGCGGAGCTGTGCCGGCCAAGCCTGAGAACAAGAGACAACAGAGGGGAGCCCATCCCAGTGGACACAAAGGTATGTGTAAGCCTGCGAATACTGGCAACAGGTACCTTTCAAAGGCCAACCGGGGATATAATGGGCATCTCACAGGCATCAGCATCCAGGGTACTACACCAGTTTCTGGATGCCATGTTACGACATGCCCATGAGTACATATACTTCCCCAGATCTCAGGAGGAGTTGGCTAGCAATATGCGCCACTTCCACCGTGTGGCACAATACCCGGAGGTACTGGGTGCGATAGACTGTACGCACATAGAAATCAAGTCACCACCTGGTGAGCAGGGTAGACGCTACATAAACCGCAAGGGATACCCCTCCATCAATTGCCAGGTCGTGTGCAATGCGCAGGGCATTATCATGGATGTGTGTGCTGGCAGCCCTGGAAGCTACCACGACTCCCATATCTGGCATGCCTCACAGCTGTATCAGGTATTCGCCAGGGGGAACATCACACAAGGTCACCTTGTGGGGATGCTGGCTACGCATTGGAGCCGTGGATGATGACACCCATCAGAAATGCACACACACACATGCAAGAACGCCATAATGAGGCACACGCACAGACCAGAATAATCATAGAGCGTGTGTTTGGGATGTTGAAATCACGGTTCCGGTGCTTGGATACATCCGGTGGAGCCTTGCAGTACTCTCCAGGCACAAGTGCCCACATATTCATAGTATGTGCTATGCTACATAATATGATCCTGCGGAAACAGCTGCTGCAGGGACATAATGGTGTAGGGCCACCAAGCCCGCCACAACTGCCAAGGCAAGCACAGGCACAGGGCGTCCAGCGCCATGAACACACTGTGCCAGCCCCAGTAGGCAGACGGAGGCGTACCCAATATGCCTATGCCTTGGCAAAGAGGGAACGTATAGCACATACTCTGACAGCGTAGGCCCCATGGACTGACACCTCCCTACCTGCACACACAGTGAAATGGACGGCACACAAACATGTCCGCCCGTAATGTGTACCGTATGGGCGGTCACATGTGTGACTCCAACATAGGTAGCACCCAAACACTGCACAACCCACAGCCAGCGGAGCATGGAACGGCAACAACTCAACCGCACGCGGGTCCGACAGCAGACGGCGTAGCCGTATGCTGCCACGTTTGGCGCAAGGTGTCTACATATGTACATATGTGCATACACACATATGGAGATAGATATCATTACACACGTAGAAATATATGTACACATACACAGATATAAAGTACAACAAGTTAAACAGGGAATCACAGGGATGCAAGGTCACAGAGAAGTAAGACGCGAACTCTCAACATAGTAAACATACTGAACGACAACCCGACTATCCGGGAGGGTGGACAGAGCAGGGAACGCCACCCACGGAAAGGTCAACCCACCTAAATGCATATCCGCCATTCGGGATGATCGCCAGGCCACGATACAGTAACAGGACATGTGCGTGTAATATTCTTAGGATATGAGGGCGGAGGTAGACACTGCCGCCGGTGATGTGCTCAACGTAGGTACTGTGTGCAACCGTCCCTGCGAAAGCGGAAGTATGTGTATGTGTGAGGTGAGGGTGTCGTGTGTTCCGCTGTGCCACTGTAATGTGTGTGACACTGTAAAATGTGTATGTAGGTGACATGTGACAGGCGGAGTGGAATAACATGTGTAGGCATACAGTATAGGAACCACAGGCGTATGTATAGCAGTACCCACAAAGTAGTACTGAGAGCTACTCACTGGCTAGGCGCGTGGCGACGTAAAGCAATGCAAAGCGAAAATGTCCCAGAATCTACCACAGGAGTATAGCCAACATGAGATGCAAAGGACGCATGTACAAACCATCACCGTATGTATGGCGCCGACATGTTAATTCCAATACGATATATCGGCTACGTTACGCAGCAATAGTTATGTACCGCGGAAATACGCATTTGCTGCCCCGGCACCGATCGTGGACACGTATCGTCCCGTAAACACCGCTGTGTGTTCTACGAGTGTTAAACAAGCAATCGCCACCCGAATAGGTGGCAACCGGTAGCATACAGGCCGTCCCAACTACAGGATCACAATGACCGTAAATATCCGTGACAAAATGCCAAGGGATAGTCGGCACGTACGAACAGCTGCAGATATACTACCGATGTGACGGAGGAATAGATGCAGGACGCACACAAGCAGGCGGTACCGACAGCAGACGACATCAAGAATACCTACACTCCTAGAACAACAGACAGGTAACTTGCAGCTCCCCAGGCAGGGATGGAGCACACACAGAAGCATACCCGTGTATGTACAAATGCAAGGCCCACAACCCGTACCCGTCACCCACAGCCGCCGATATACCCCATCGCACATATCAAAGGGATACAAGCCGAAATAGCAGCAAAGACATACAGGCAGTTAATGACAGCGGCATACCCGCAACATCTCGCGTGGGAAACACTATCAGCAGCGGATGCATACCAGCATCCGTTGTGTACAGGAATAGAAGAGCTATGTTACACATCAGAATGCAAAACGCCATCGACAGGCGCCGGGACACGGACACCCACATGTGGAACATAATACCATACCCAACACACACAATCCACGGCTAACACCACAGCGAAATTTACCTGACGCCACACATAGCGGTTGCAGTCACACATAACATAACACAATACATACCATCCCCACGAAGCTAGTGCAGATAACCAACGGCCAGACGAGGAATGAACTATGCCCTAGTTCCGGCGAGTACCGTACGAATGGAGGAGATGCTCAGGTGATATGCACATAAGTACACACCGAGGAACAGCTATTGGTGTGATGAACCCACATGCCGCAGGTGACGACGGATATAAGGAAGACTCCCAGGAGAGTAAAACTGTATGTTCATACCGAACAAAGAAGTTATTCCTACAAGAGCCGATCACTTGTCAGTAGCGAGACTCACACGGAATACTGAAAGCAATACAGGAAAGGTATGTAGAACCCACGAGATGTACTGGTGTGTAACGCATGATATGTATGACGAATCTGCACTGTATGTGAGCGGTGTTTGTCAGTAAAGATACCTGTCCATAAGGCAGAGAGTGGTGAAAGGTGGTTATGTACTGTTAACCCGCTGAGCATACCAACGACTGTGGACACCGTGTGTACAGCAGTGGGACATCATGTACACAGCTGGGATAACCGAAGGGGTGCCATACTGATGTAAAACACAGAACAATGCCACCACCCACACTGATGCTGGCAGTGGATGTCCAACAATGAAGTGCCACAGCAGGGGATAGGACATGTATGTATAGTGTCACAGCACACATGTGTATGGGCAGATATTGTCGATGTCATATGTAATCTGTGCACGGCGTGCACGTATGCCTTGCAGTAGGGGTGACCATGTCAAGTATGTGTAATGTAAAGCTATCATGATGGATACGTTCAGACATTATACACAGTATCACAGGCATAGCATGCATGACGGAGGTATGGCCTAGTGTTATGTACATTAACAGGATATGTATGGCCCGCACATATGGGACAGAGTAGTAGCAGAATAGCCACCCGAAATGGAAGGAACAGCAAGTGACCATGTCCAAGCTATCTGTAGCAGGTGCAATGTGTGCAACAATGACGTCTGGCAGGTCCATGTGTAAACACATGTGCAATGTACACAGTCGTGTCACCCCCCCATGGTACTGCCCACAGAATATCAAAGGTGGATGTCAACTGCATGTCTACACAGTACTGCCGTTGTGGCGGTCCCATGTGTATGTGTCACCCTATCAGCAAGGGAGTTATCACATGACCAGTGCTACAGTGTGTCCCTGTGGGATGTGCACAGGACCTATGTTTTACAGCATGGTGTGTGTCTAGTCTGTGTAGGTAAACAGAAGCCCAGGCTAAGCAATGTGGCCTGTGTGCACATATGCATGAGTGCGTCACTCACCCTGCCCACTGCAAACGCCATGTAGGAGTACTACATGCATCAGTAATGCGGAGGACATGGCCCATGGCAGAGTACACGACACCCCTGTGTAAGTGGTATGCAGATGAGTACAGATGTTTCCCCCGTCTGTCATCTGCATATGTCAACTGTCTGAGCCTGGTATACATCACGGCATGACTATACCGTGATATGGAAAGGTGTAGCCATTGTGGAAGGCACACCACAAATGTGTTATGGTAACCCTGCCCGTGTGTAGATGTGTGTATGGCACAAGTACAAAGGCTACCAATGTCCTAGCAACACACATAGTCCAGATATGTGTGGCCCTGCACATGTGTACCCACGCCACAGCGGAATATGGCAACCACAGCACCATGTGGGGCATGTGTGTGTACAGCAACCATGTACAATGTGATATGCATGTATAGGGACAGTATCCACGTGATACCTAGTGGATGACTGTCGCTATGCAAAGGTGAAGTGTATGCACCATGTGTGATGTATCTGACGCAATGACATCTACATGATAGATATGCCACACTGACACTTGTATGGTTGTTAGCAGTATGAGCTGGTGGAGCTATAATGCTGCCAGGTATGCAGATGTGGGATATGTAGGCATGGACATTACTCCGTGACAGCATGTTGTGTATGTAAGCAAATAGTGAACATGAGGGGCCACATGACTGAGGACTGTGTAATGCCACATGTACCTTACATGTCGTAGGTAGCATGATATGCTTGCACCACTGTGTGACCTGTCCAGGAGTCACATAGCCTAACATCCTGAGACACAGGGTATGATGTGATGGTGGATGTGTACATTGGCAATACCAGAATGTGGAATGGTGCTGAAGGGCAATGTGGGGATAATGTCTGATCTGTTACCCTCTGTACTACACCAAACACCCATGCAATGGTATGACAGGTGGCCATCATGTGGATGTGGTGTGCTGTGGCACACAGACGCCCAACAAGGGTGCCAGTAAAGGCATGGAGGTCGTCAATGAGTATGTGAAGCATGGATGGGAGGATGTGCCCCAGTGCCATCCCGAATGGTGCAGTCATGTCTGTATGAATGCCGTCCCACGTGCAATGCACTACCACCCATGTGTAGTGTGATAGATGCGGTGGTGTGGTGGTCAAGGTACACAACGTCCATGAATGGGCTAGCAGTTAATGCAGTGTGCTGCTGCACAGACACATAACAACCAGTTTGGCGGGATATAACAGCTAGGGAGATTGGAGGTGACATTGGGACAGTGTCCTAGGACATAATGTGTGCATGGCAGTACCATGTATGTGTCCACAGGGACATTGCGATGTCCATGTATGGATTTGAAACCTGTAGTGAGTGAGAGTGTGTCTTATTGGTAGGTATCCCATTGGCTGGCATGTTGCCAACAACATCTCTGTCGGCAATGCCTGGGTGACTGTCGTATGCTACATTGAATGTGGATGTAGCCAAACAACACAGACATACCACCACACTGTGTGAGGGCCCACACTGCAAAGTATGGTGGTCATGTGTAGGTATCTAGCTGTGGAGTATGTGATGGACCACGAGGACACACCATGACTGTCAAGTGATGCACCACACACATTTGAACATACCCACCGTGCAACAGCCTGCACATGTGGCCATACAGCACATGTGCATGGAACATGCATACCACCGTTGTGTCTGTGAAAAGGCCAGTACCACCATGTCTCTGTGTGGAATAGCATGGTCCCTACCACTGCGTACATGTAGCGGAAGTGCATTGTGATATCTGTCAGCATAGTCATGTATACTGTCCGGCTGCCGGGTGCCATGCCATTAACCATCCCCGTCAGCAGATGTTGGTAGTACCGGCTGTTGACCACATGTACCATGTATGCTGCAATGGGTGTGTGTCCAGGGTGTGGCTAGCAGGGCCGCAAAGCATATATGTCCATCAACCAGAGGTGGGATGTCTGTAGGTATAGCACACAGACACATGGAGGTATGGTGCATGCCAAGGGTAGTGCAGGTATGGTATGTCTTGTTTGATGTGTCACCCAGCTATGTGTAGTGCATGGCCAAGCATGTGTGGGTACATGGGAGTCCATACTAGGGAAGTGCGCGTTGCTGTCAGCACATGGCAGTAGCAACTGTCCGAGGTGCAATGTACCGTATGATAACACAGCCAGCATGTAACCTGTGGTGTACAGTGTACTCACCGTCACGTGTCACAACGTGTCTAGCGGTCACAAACATGGGTATCCGAACATGGAGTACCTATGATGCATTTGTCTTAGAAAAACATACAGTATGTGTGTAAATCAGTGTGTGATGTGGGATCCACTCACCTGTGTGTGTTGCAGTCCAGGTATGTGCCTGGGAGGTATGATCTGTGTACAATCTGGACTGGCAGGTGTGCTCTGTAGAGCATGGAGGCAGGTCCCAGGCACTGCAGATTAATGTCAGGCATGCCTTACTGTGTGTGCAGTGCTTGTGTACAGCACAGTGGGGGGTGCAAGCATTGTCACACACCACTGCATGCTGTGCCAGCCTGTGACAGCCCTGCCGGCGACAGACATGTGACACCGCTGCAGAGGCAGCATAGCATGTGAAGATGTACATGTGGGCCCCACACCCTAGGCAGATGTCCGCAGGTCATGTGTGCCACAGTACTATGGTTGACCATGACTGTCAGACTGGATCAATACCACATGCCTGCATAAGTACAGTATGACCATAGTCAACAGTCGCAGTGACAGAGTATGCAAATGTACAGTATCTCCGTGTGCACACCACTGCCTACTGTACACTTGGCTAGACACACACCCAGAGGGTGAATACACCATTGAGCCATCAGATGTCCCAGTCCACGTAGCCTGTACAATGTCATCACAGGGTGGTCACAATAGCATGTGGTAAGACAGACATGTTGTACCAGGTGATGTGTCATGTGTGCATATGTTGACATGCACAGCCGTTCACATGTCTGCAACATACCGGTGCATGATGCATACTGTTACATGATGTGTGGAACTGCACTGTGACACACAACAGGGACATCTGACACAGGTGTGTTGTGAATGGTGTAACCCATGTTCACACAGGATACACACTGCTGCTGTTGGCAGCCATGCCAGTGGCTACCAGTGGTGCATGCAGTGGTCATACAGACATACTGCATACAGTGTTCATGCAGGGGTGTCCATCCTTGTGGACGATGTGGTGCTACGTGAAGGTAGGTGTGTGTTATGAATGTTACACATCCAGATGACACCATCTGGTGCAGGCATGGTCGTCGACAGCATCACACACATCTACAGCAGTCAGAACCCTGTCCTGAGAATGTGTGTCAGTCACCCTCGTACTGTGTGACATATGTGCACATGGCAGAACACCTCCCACTGTCATCTACGATGGCTACGTGATGGCTGGAATGTGCCGTGATAATGTACAATGCTGGTAGCCCAACGAAGTACTTGGAATCAGACACAGTACGCCATGGCTGCCATGTAAACCATGCACAACAATGACTGTCTGACAGACACAAACAATGCGTTGACATGTTGAACATGTGCACATGAGAACTCCCAATGAGGTATGTTGCACATATCGATGTACAACTGTCATCTATGGCCATAGCATGGGTGCAGACGCACATACCCACAGGCAGTACCATGTGATGCAGGTAGGGGGGCAGTGCACGTGCACATGTGACAGTTGCTGTACCGCCACATGTCCTGCATAGCCGTCATGTAGGGGTAGTAGTGGCATGTGACTGATGGACATGCCTGTACAATTGACCATGTCCCACAGGAGATGTGTTATGTGTGTACAACATGTGATGTGCCAACATCAAGCTGTGCAGTGTATGGCCGCCAGTGTACCTGTATGACTTGTTCTGCGATGGGTGCAAAGGCACATAGTACTGCATTGCATGCCCACAAGCCCCACACAGCTGCATAGCCTGAACATACAATACAAAGAGGGTGTGGGAAGATAGCAACCCACAAGAGGAGATGGGTAAGGGTGGCAACCCACCACCACATGCGTGGGTATGGTGTGCATGTCTATGACACATTAGCACTTGAGAAGCTAGTAGTACAGGGTTGCATGCAGATATGTTCAATAATAGCCCTGTGTGTCCCACCACTGGCCTGTGGATAGACAGACAGCAACAAAATGTGCAGATATGATATGTGCACAGCACATCACCGATGCCTACCGTAGAACAGGCTGACTGTGTAGACATGTGCAAAGTAGGTCTGTGCCAGCCACACCCAAAGGCGTTATGTGCCGAACAAGACCAAGAGTCCAGGCAATGTCAAAGCTGGACGTGCATGCATCTGTGTATGTACGCCTGTGAATGCCTCCAGCGTAGCAGTATAGCTGTGTCACTGTTCTTCACAACATAATAAATGGGTTGTATGTGTGACGGGTGCCTCATATGTGTATGGTCAGATCGAAGATACCATCAGTGCCCCTGCTATGTGAACATCCCTGTCCCCATACATGGATACCTATGCTGTGCCCAACATCACGTTTCCAGAGGGTGGGATGGCGGTGTGTAGTGCACCAGCAGACATGGGGGTGGCAGCAGGCACTGGATGTAGACATATGTGGTACCCACATCAGTCCAGGCAACCATCCATGTGCTTGGGATAGCAGTGTGTGGCCACATACAGCACTGTGTAGATCAATATCGCAGCACATAGCACCTGTCAGGGTTATAGTGTATTCATGGGTGTGTGATACCTGAGTGCACCAGACACACCCCCACCAAGCAGCGTGCAGCCTACCTTGCATAAGGCCAGTGTCCACACCATGGTGATAGACATGTGTAATGTCCAAATACACATAGACATGACACATGGAATGGACAGCCACCCTGCCAATATCATTACCCCCCAGGTGGATCACATCCCAGTGCCATGTATGTGGCATACCCTGCCATATCATGCAGCCCTGACCAGCAAGGCTGCATGTGCTATCACAGTCCCACATGGTGCGATGGACAAAAGGCACTGTCACTATCAACCATACACAGCAGTAATGTTATGGTGATGCACCCTGTGGTGTTACAGGTGCTGTGTGCTGCTGTGGACAATGTGCGTGTGTACATGCTATGCATGACCTTCCCTGCTAATGTGGCATGGTTACATATTGTCCCATGTGTATCACATGTGCAACACAGGTGAGCCGTGGCAAGTTGTCCAACACCCATACAGTGCTGTGTGGATGTATATGGCACAACACATGCATGTGCAGGTGTCCATGTGTATGTGTACAGTGCCACTGCTGATGTTCATACTGGCCACGTACGTGATGTGTATTGACATATAGACAGCATCCAGGTGAACAGTAGAACTGTTTTCACATGGGGACCCGTGCCAACTGATATGGACACAGGTGTAGACAGGTACACATGTCCACAGCAGTGTAACATCAACATGGTGCGTGTACAGTGTGATGAGGTGACACACAGATATGATATGACACCCACTGCTCAATGGTGTGACGGCAACACATTGGCTGTGTCACTGACATGATGCCTTGCAGAGATTACTGTGCAGATGTTGTACATGTCATAGCAATGTATTCCCAGCAGTATGCCAGAACAGCAGTGTAAATGTGACCTGCCACCATAATTATGTCTTACAGATAATGCCACGTTCCTGGCTGCCTGCCTTTAGCCGACAAGAAGATGAGGTAATCATACCATTGTTACACGACAATTATGACATCTTATTCAGCCATGTGCCACTGCAGGCACAACAACGTGAGGAGATGTGGCAGGATATGTGCAGGAGGGTGAACAGCCTGGGCGGCCACAACCGCACATATCAACAGATCCGCAGGCACTGCACAGACCTAATCCGGCATGCGAGACAGCGTGCTGCTGCAATCGCCAGACAACAAGGTGGGACAGGTGGTGGGCCACAAACCCAGCCCCACTCACAGCCACGGAGGAGCTCCTGGCCAGTCTGGGGACACCCATGGAACAACACGCTGAAACCCTCGCGTCCATCGTGGAGGTGGGTGTCTCCCAACCAATGAGCTCGGAGCTGCCTGGTAAGTCAGTGTTGCATGTTTGTATGATAAGCAACGTAGGAGTGGGTGTCATAGTACAACACATAATATAGCAACACATGCCAGGTATTTGGCCACACAAGATGCATACTACAGTATGCTATGTTGTGTTAGCAGACATGTGCATAGCACATGCTAACACACAGGTGCATGATGTGACATGCACAGTGCTCACTGTAGTGATAGTAATGGATAATGTGTATACCTTTGTGTCATCCCTATACAGGTACGTCTGGCGTGTCGCAAAGACAAGGGTCTGTCGCAGGTAAGTCTGTTGCTAGTAAAAGGCATGATATGGTGTATTGATATTCCACATGTGTCCAGGTATGACATGCACACCTGGGTGTGCCCCAGTCACGATATACAGGTTGCACCACCTGACACACACACCACCCATGTACAGTAGATACAACCATTAGTATAGAGTGGCATGACACAACATAACCTATTGGTGTGATATGTGCAGTCAGTTATGCATACAATGGTGTAGGTGTTCCACAATGGCTGCATGTGTAGTATGCATTGGTATGCCTCTGCAGTATGCACACAGTACCACATAGTGAGCCGTGATCTGGCCAGAGCACAGGTGTTACTACTGTGACCTATGCCGCTGCATTGGGTGCACATGTTGTGACATGGCACATGACATGTCCCATGCACGAGGATGTCTGTACGCAACATTGTCACACCATGACATGACCCATGCACGACATAGCAGACATCCACAATGTCTGCATAGCTGTAGGGAATGTGACACCTCAGACTAGTAGGGTTGTATGTCACATGGGCCACCACAGGGCTGTGTGCACGATGTCCATCACACACAATTGTCGATGACCCAGACAAACAAGGCCATGGGTGATACCTACAGGCATGTTGCCACACAGTACATCCGCGGTGGGTAGTCACCGTTGCACCCTGTCCACACATAGTGGGCTCATCACTGTAGTGGACCCCCTGGACATCCGATGTGGTACACCAGTGTAATGGAATGCCTGTCTGCAGCCACTAGAGGTGCCACCAATGTCCACCATATACGTGCTGCTGAGCAGCTGAACTGACTTCCACACATGGCAATGTAATGCGTCCAGGTCATGCATCGCACAGTAACATACCTGTGTCCTGCTACCGTGCAGTGGCACAGTGCCCGTACTCCACACTGTACAGTTATGTACACAGCTCACACCAACCACACCTGCACAGACATCTGTGTTACACATGCATTGTCTCTGTAGACTGTACACGTAACACTGCACTGTGACATCCGTTGTGATGTGGTGCATGTGGTGGGACACCATCGTCACATGTCCACATGATACCGCACATGTTTGCCGTGTACATGACATAGTGACGGCAGCCATGTGTACTGTTAACTCGCCCATGGCCACACGGTGTATCACGGTGATGCATGCAAACTACCATGAATGTGTGTACAGCATGCCTACCAAAAGACACCTGCCTGTTGTCGTGTGCACTCCAGGGCAGTATGCATACTGCCACTATTAATGTCTGGGCTGCATTCACTGGGCTGTGGTGTGGGAATGCTGCATGCCACCTGCAATATCACATGCATGATGTGTCTGCATGTGTGTCTGTCCACGTGTGTGTGTCAGTGTGTGTGTGTGTGTGTGTGTGTGTGTGTGTGTGTGTGTGTGTGTGTGTGGCTGTGTGTGTGTCTGCATGTATGTAATGTAACTTACGGTATGTCTTTGTATTGACAGGTGCTGTAGGTGCATGCCCCTCCTGTGGTCCATCTGATGCTAGTGTCCCCACAGATACTAGTGGTGATGACCATGTGCATGAGGCACAGGCAGGGTCGTCACAGGCAGACACTGTGCCATTGGAGAACATCACACTTACATCCCCTTCATCCACGCACGGTTCAGATGCCGACACATACCCCAACACCATTGCCCATAGATGATGGACAGTCAGCGTCTGTTGGCACCGAGCAGGAATGTGTGGTGGCTGCAGAAGGTGTGGGTACACACGGCGTTGCCAGTGTAATGACTGGTGGAGTGCCACACAGGCATGTGGCAGGGGCTGCTCGTGGGAGGAGCACTGCTACACATACACCTGCCGTACAGGGTGCAGCAGCTGGTATAACCAGGCGCATGTTCCAGACTGTAATGGCGGCGCAGGCACGTGCTGAACGGCAGAACCAGGAAGGGCAGAGGCTGCAGAGGTCCGCAATCCGTTCCTTAAATGAGAACATCCAGTCATTGGCAAATGCCCAACAGCATCTTGCTGATGTTCTGGATAGGCGATTGGGTGAGATGGCTGGGATCCTCGACCGAGGCATGGCCATCCGCGAGCGTGAGCTGTCTGTGCTGGAACACCTGGTAGGGGTGATGCATAGGGCATGTGGGTGTGGGCCAGTAACGCCACCAAGTACAGGTCACCGTGTGCGTGCCACCTCCCATGCCCACCCACACAGTGCTGGTAGCAGCAGCAGTGCAGCTGCTACTACGCCAACCAGACCAGGACACAGCAGGCCACGTGGGCGTGGCCCTGGGCCTCGGCGTGGACACGTTTCCAGCGGACATGTGTCATCGGAGAGTGGCCACGGTGTACCTCCACCCGGTAGTGCCTGTGCGACCCCAGGCAGGCGCGGGTCACGTTGCCGCAGGCGGACACAGTGAGCCGTACCACCTGCACTGTACGGTCTGGGGCTGCCAACTATACCCGTGTAGGCATCACAGATGACTGAACTGTGTACACACATACCCACACACAGCAAACACAACTGTAGGGCTCCACCACATCCACATGCATTCTGCACAGTCATGCCCAGTAAATGCACAGGCCCTTACACACACACATGATGTCATCCATTGGTACAGCCTATGCCTGTGGCACACATATCACCCTGTGCATATGATGAAGTCTCTGCCACAGAACCGTGAGCTACACCATCGGTGCATGGTTATGCAAACATATTCTGATGCACAGGGTGGACAACATAGTGAGAGGTGTATGTGATACCTGTGTCTGCATAGTATGTGATGTGTATGTTGTGGTTGCTGTGTATGGCAGGTGACAGGTGCGTATGTGATGTGGTTCGTGCACTGACATCATGCAGCTGATATACCATGTAGTGCAGGTGCAGCATTCATTGTTCTGTGTACACAGTATGCGTGTTGGTTACATCTGTAGCACCATATTGGTTCAGTTAACCCGTATGCCACTTATGGTGTACTTGCATGTGCCCACTGGGAGCACTGTTATCAGTTCCCCAGGTGTAGTCGTGGGGTACCCACAGGCACATCTGGCAATCTCAGCATAGCACAGGTACCCGCAACTGGCATGGACACCTACATAGGTACATAGGCGCACATGTACATACCAGGATATGTGCCCTACGGCATGTGTAAACCTAGCAAGACTGTGTGTGGCTGATAACACCCCTTAGGATGAGGGTACCACATCCATCAGTCTCCTGTCCCCTGTCCAGCACTGACACACAGATGATGCCTGGTGCATACTTATGTTCACACATCCACACGTCATGATTACTCCTGCACAAAGGCAGTCAGGGCCTTTGCTTCACATGGGCTGGCAATCCTCTCCGTGTTGTAGGGGTTCTCTGGCCGTTGAACCTGTTCCCCCAGCACGTCCTAGTCATCTTTGTGGTGAGGTGTGTGTAAGTTGCTTCTGTGGTCGTGTTTACCGGAGTTTAGGAGGTGGAACTTGTCCATGTCACCCAGGTTGGACATGGCCGTGTATGTCAGGCACAGATCACCACAGAGCAGACGTGCTGGGAAGGTATACAGCCGGAGTCCCCTTGGTCAGGCAGTGTGTGACACATGTCCCAGCACCTTTATCCCCGCCTCGTGGAACACTTGTGTTCCTTCCGAGTAGTGCAGTTGTCAGGTTAGGTACAGGCCACATGTGCCACTGAACACAATCATTGCTGTGGTGTGTGATGTGTACAGGGATACAATGAACACCCGTGATGTGGATGTGATTCCTTCCAGACCAGGTGGCCACAGTGGAATGTCATCCCACCCACATTGGCATTGTGTGTGTTGACAGAGGTTACTGACAGGTGTGGTACCCATATCCATGAACACGTCCACCATGTTGAATGGATTACCACCTACATGTTACGTTGGGGCAAACATGTCCTTCACACTGGGTAGGTCTGCACCTTCTCTGGCATGTAGCAGCAGGCCATGGCTCTCGCACCAGTTATCCATGTGTATGACGCCCTAGGCGGATGTCTGTGTCAGATGGGGTGTTGGGTATGGTGTCCGTTGTGCAGTCATCTGCATACCTTGTCTGCCACAATCCCCCTATGTTGGCATGCACATTGTTAGGTCGAATGCCGAATGGCAGGGGGCCCAGGACTGAGCCCTGTGGCCCTCCACACGAGATCAGCATTTAGTCTGACACAGCACCAGGAACACAAACCCTGTGTGGTGTGACCTCCAACCATTCTGAGAACCATCGTGTGACTTATGTCCCCACATGTATGCTGGCGAGCCTTTCCATGAGACCCACGTGGAGTGCGTTCTGAACGCTACCACCAGGTCATGGTAGTGTGTGCAAACTGACCTACCCCCATTAATGGCCTTGGTGACTGCTCCAGACAGGACGAGCAGGTTTGGGAGGCAGGATCTGCCCTTGACTAAGTTGTTGTGGGTATGTTCCGGTATTGGCTGTACACCACTGTTTGTATTCATGGGCACCTGTATGGACCTCCCTGCAGCTTTGCAGACAAGGCTTGTCAAGCTGATAGGGCAGTAATGTCTGCAGTCCATAACAGCACTACCCTGGCATAGTGGGAGCACAGATGCCACATGCCATCCAGCGGGGACCTAGCCCGTAGTAAGGCTAACATCAGACAGTGGCCTTATATGTGGGGTGAGGGCCTCAATGAGGTTGGGTAGCACACAGCCAGGGACACCATCGGGGCCCATTGGTGCTGTGTTAACCGCCTAACAGATATCAGATCACTCCAGGGCATATGAGATGTGTCTGAGGCTAGACTCTGGTGGGATGGATATGTCCCCTCTTGGGGTGGGGGGTGGATGTATGCATGGAACATGTCCGCTGGTTTGTTGACAATGTCTGTGGGTGCAGTGACCGTTGTACCATTCGGGATCATTACCGGCCATGTCTGTGCTCCCACCCATGTCCCTACCACAGTTGAGGAAGGCCCTATGGGTGTCTCATGTGACCTCTGCAGTACCACTCCCACAAGCGGCCTTGGATGATTGTATGTGTGGCCGTATGTTGACGCTGGTATGAATGGGTGATGGCTTCCCTGGTACTGATATTGCTCTGTCATGTATGAGCTCCAACTGTTGATGTACAGTTTGTCAGTGGCTGTGGTCCACCAGACCATGTGCCTACCTGTGGTGGACAGGGTCCTGATGTTATCATGATCGCTTTGTGCAGACATCCCTGTGTGTGCTCAGAGAAGGCATTCGTAAGTGAGTTGGCAGTGCGGCTTGTGTTCACCACTGGCATGGTGGACTTGTAGGGTACCACAGTGGTCGTATGATGTGTGTGGTTTTCTGTGGAGAGGTCCTCAATTAGGTCTCCCATGCCAGTGTTGGGTGTAGGATGTGGATTACCAGTGGATCCACTATATGGTCTGACATCACCATTGAGGGATGTACATCCTGTGTGGAGCATTTCCTCCCCATGTGTGATGGGCAGAAGTGGTATCGTTCCCCCCTAGTGGGTATGGTTCATGGCTGTTTCACAGCGGTCACGTGTATGAACACCCGGGACCTGTGGCGTAGGGTGTTGTATCATGGATAATGTTCCCAGTCTATTTAAGGGTGCTTGATGTCACCCAATACGGTGCTGTTGTGAGAGCATGCACACTCACCAGTGTCCTCAGGACGGCTGTGCAGGTATCCTGGGTTTGGGAGGGTGGTCTGTAGCATGCAACAAACCGTAGGGCACTCCTACCCATGGTTAATTGCACCTGGATATTGCCCGCTGCAACGGCCACGTCTGTGGCATGGCCGGGTTGCTGTTGTGTGGCTGGGCACACGACGGTCCACAGTCTGCCACCCATGCTGTTGCTCCATGTGGATGCATGTGTGCTCTGTGCCGAGTCAAAGTGTCTGAGCATGCCCAGTAAGCAGCTGTGTAGATGGACACACAGGACAGTGCACACCGCGGCCGAATGCAGTAATACCCCGGGTGCATGCCTGTATCCCCTTCGCAACGGCCACGTCAGTGCCATGGCCGCGTTGATGTTGTGTGGCTGGAAACACACGACGGTCCACATTCTGCCACCCATGCTGTTGCTCCATGTGGATGCATGTGTGCTCTGTGCCGAGTCAAAGTGTCTGAGCATGCCCAGTAAGCAGCTGTGTAGATGGACACACAGGACAGTGCACACCGCGGCCGAATGCAGTAATACCCCGGGTGCATGCCTGTATCCCTTCGCAACGGCCACGTCAGTGCCATGGCCGCGTTGATGTTGTGTGGCTGGACACACACGACGGTCCACATTCTGCCACCCATGCTGTTGCTCCATTTGGATGCATGTCTGCTGTGTGCCGAGTCTAAGTGTCTGAGCATGCCCAGTAAGCAGCTGTGTAGATAGACACACAGGACAGTGCACACCGCGCCCGACTGCGTTGATACACCGTGAGCATGTCAGTCACCCCTTTGCAACCGCAAGGTGTGGGAGGCATGGCCAGTACACACGACAGTCGTCACCGATGTCTGCAACTGGGCGTGTAGCCATGGCCAATGGCATCCTGTATAGCCCTGGTGACCATCCACGTGACACATATGTGGCTGTCATGCCACATTGGCTGCCTACATCCTGCACGACGGATGCCCTCTCATAGGGTAAAGTGTCATGTGGTGCATCCCGTATTCCTGTCGTGATGTACTGATCAGTAGTTATTTGGTATTCCCGACTGCAGCACTAACGTGTTACTGTACGGCCACATTGGGATGGTAACAGGCTGCGTGACTGCGCACTCTGTCTTCATTCCCTATCGGACGCATTGCCTCTGCAGATGATACCACCCACCTAGGGGTATGCCTCCTGACAGTGCTGTGCTCAGTAATCCCGTTAGCGTTCTGTAAATGCTTCATGCTGTAGTGAGTTCATGTAGGTAGGCGTAGGTTCGACTCTCGGCCCTTGTGTGTGTGTGTGTGTGTGTGTGTGTGTGTGTGTGTGTGTGTGTGTTTCCAGCTCCCTCTGCAGATGAACTAGCTTTTAGATGCTTTGCATCGCATCCCTTGGCTATTGCCAGCTATTGTCTTACGTGTGATGTCACCCACCTAGAAGTATGCCTCTGACCGTGCTGTGCTCAGTAAACTCGGTAGCGTGTTCTGTAAATGCTTCATACTGTAGTGAGATCATGTAGATAGGCGTAAGTTCGACTCCCGGCCCTTCCGTGTGTGTGTGTGTGTGTGTGTGTGTGTGTGTGTGTGTGTGTTTCCAGCTCCCTCTGCAGATGAACTAGCTTTTAGACGCTTTGCATCGCATCCCTTGGCTATTGCCAGCTATTGTCTTACGTGTGATGTCACCCGCCTAGAAGTATGCCTCTGACCGCGCTGTGCTCAGTAAACTCGGTAGCATGTTCTGTAAATGCTTCATACTGTAGTGAGATCATGTAGATAGGCGTAAGTTCGACTCCCGGCCCTTCCGTGTGTGTGTGTGTGTGTGTGTGTGTGTGTTTCCAGCTCCCTCTGCAGATGAACTAGCTTTTAGACGCTTTGCATCGCATCCCTTGGCTATTGCCAGCTATTGTCTTCGTGTGATGTCACCCGCCTAGAAGTATGCCTCTGACCGCTGTGCTCAGTAAACTCGGTAGCGTTCTGTAAATGCTTCATACTGTAGTGAGATCATGTAGATAGGCGTAAGTTCGACTCCCGGCCCTTCCGTGTGTGTGTGTGTGTGTGTGTGTGTGTGTTTCCAGCTCCCTCTGCAGATGAACTAGCTTTTAGACGCTTTGCATCGCATCCCTTGGCTATTGCCAGCTATTGTCTTACGTGTGATGTCACCCGCCTAGAAGTATGCCTCTGACCGCTGTGCTCAGTAAACTCGGTAGCGTTCTGTAAATGCTTCATACTGTAGTGAGATCATGTAGATAGGCGTAAGTTCGACTCCCGGCCCTTCCGTGTGTGTGTGTGTGTGTGTGTGTGTGTTTCCAGCTCCCTCTGCAGATGAACTAGCTTTTAGACGCTTTGCATCGCATCCCTTGGCTATTGCCAGCTATTGTCTTACGTGTGATGTCACCCGCCTAGAAGTATGCCTCTGACCGCACTGTGCTCAGTAAACTCGGTAGCGTTCTGTAAATGCTTCATACTGTAGTGAGATCATGTAGATAGGCGTAAGTTCGACTCCCGGCCCTTCCGTGTGTGTGTGTGTGTGTGTGTGTGTGTTTCCAGCTCCCTCTGCAGATGAACTAGCTTTTACACGCTTCGCAACACAAACCTTGGCTATCAGCGGCCATTCCTTTATGGATGTTGCCACCCACCTGTACATGTGCCTCTGCTGCTGGTGTGCTCGGTGGTCCACGTAGCACATTCCATACCTGTGTTGTATGTTTGTGTGTTTGGGTATGTGGGTGTGAGGTCAAACAACATGCCTGCCACATGTGTGTGTGTGTCCATGCTCCCAGCTGCATGGGTTCATATGGTATTGCCTTGTGGTTTCACGAGAACACACCTATCCTGCCGCCATCCCTGTGTTTCTGGATGGCGGTATGCAGTTAGTGTACCGCTTGTGTGTCTGTTGTGGTCTGCGACGCCGTGGCGTGATCTCCACCTGCACCATGCTATGGTGTGCTGGGGTGATGCTGTGTACATGACACACCCGGGCCTGCCACATGTGTCCGTCTGTATCTCTGTCATTGTTTATCTACGTACCGATGTTGTGGCATACTGCTGCTGTAGCATGGACGGCTGTCTTTCCCATGTATCGCATATTTGCACGGCAGACACATATGACTGTGGTCCGTTGCGTATCCACTCATTGTCCATGCACTGTCCGTATTCCAGAACACCGTATTGACATCTGCTGGATATCGTGACACACAGCTATCCCTGCTGTCCTGGCAGTGTACCATTACCGCCATACACCTTGTGTGTACATGGCTAGTTATGGTGTGTGTATGTCTACCTGTGCTGTATGCATGGTTGTGTGTGTGTCCCGCTACAGCCATCTGTGCATATGTCGCCACCATGGGTAATCCTTGTGGACCGCAGTTTCATGTGCACGTCTGCACATACCTGCAGACTGTACTACCCCTCCTACGGCTGTGGACTTAGATCGACTGCTGCCCTGGGCTGTAGGTCTCCTTGCCACCACCACCACAGCACATGGTGCCCCATCATGGTATACCTACATGACACACCCACTAGACAGGTGGCCCTACTAGTGCCCTGGCCAGCCACAGGAATGCTGTACGCCTACGGCTGGATGTGGGCACATCACAAGGCATACGTCTACATTCAGTGTTTTACAACGTCCAGGTTGTAATACCAGAGGGGGGAACTCATCAGCTATGCTATAGAATGCGGATCTATTTGGTTTAGTAGGTGGAGGGGTGCCCACACAGCAGGGCTGACCGATGGAAGACCGATGAGGCCTCCTTTGAGAGGCAGGTGGAGCAAGCCCCCGTAACGTGAATGTAGTTTAGGTACAGATGTAGGGTTAGCACACATTCGTCCACTCATTCAGTTCTGTACCGCTGTGTTACTGTGATATGCTATGCATATCTGCCATATACATTGTTAAATCATTCAATGATGAGTATTTGGCATAGTACAATATCATATGATACATGTGTTAATAGGATGCCTTCTGAGGTGTTAACATATGTGTGTGTGGGACACATTGCGTCTGTGCTTTCTATGCTGTGGTTACATGTTCATTGTTTGCACAGAAGGTAACACATGGAAGTGTAAGGGGGGATATAGAAAGCCTGGGCCACGTCTATGTTATGTGTACGTCTCACGGAGCGTACGGGTGATAGCGCTTACATGTCTATGGAGTAACCTTTGGATACCACATGTGACCTGTCGTGGACGAAACGTCTACGTTGACTGTATCATCTACCTATGTGTGTCGTGCTTTGTGTGCGGTAAGGTGCCAGCGGGTCTTTGATGTGGATTATGTGTATTCCATGGTCAATTGACATTAACACTATTACTTCACGAAGGATGTTCTTCATTGGTGGGGACGCCATAGTTTCACCATCGTATGGCTTTCCTAGCTGACGTTGATATTCTGCCATTGGTATGTGTTCCACAGGTCACCCATTTCTCCAGCGGTACGGGCGTGTGATCCACAGTCGGTGCTGGCATATTGACAGCTGTATGCGGTATTGGCACAGCGGTCTGGCTTTGTATGGGGAGTGTCTACTGGTTTCCCCATCTGTATTACCTGTGTTATGCCTCACTGCAGCTGTGTGGTTACACAAAATTCGCGGTTATGGGTGCCATCACGCTGCTACGCTTGTCCATCCCTCGCGAGTGTCTACTGGACACTGGTATGGAGCAGTACACATTCCACACCTGCATTTCGCATTAGACGGTGGATGCTTTGCACTATCAGTGGGGAGTAAGGCACGTGCTACTCCCACATCCCTCCCATGGTGCGGGACAACGTATTATCTGCCAAACATCACCGAGCCCCGTTACTGCATACCCACGATCCCATGGATGCAGCCCTCGACGGTACACATTACACATCCTGCATGTGTGCGGGAATGGGATGTGGACGCACCTCTATGGGCTCTGCAATATGGGAATATCTGTACATATGTCCCGCATTCTGTGGACAGCTGTCGCCAACCCTGAACACGCTGGGGGTGCATATGTGTGGCTGTACCGTGGACACGGCTGTCAGTTATTTCGGGTCTTCCGATCGTGTCTGGTTGACATTGCGTACGGAGGAATCTCTGGGGTCCTACTATGCACACCATTGTGCATATGTACAGTGTAGACCTTGTTGGACTGTGTCCATCTGGCTAGTGGGTTTGACCGCTGCTGTATGTTCCCCCATCGCGGATGTGTGGTTGCTACCCATATTATGTAGTGCTAGTGCTACGTTGACCAGGGTATTCTAACCTGAAACCGGATGGTGTAGATCCAATGATGCAGGCTAGGAGAAGCTTTAGGTCATCCTCCAATGTCCCATTAGGATATGTCCGCCACAGTATCGGCACACGGACACAACCAAAGAATGTAGATCCTATTAAAGCATTGACGGATGTTCTTCATAAGCGTGAACGCCATAGTGTCAGGATCCTGTGAGTTTCCTACTTTACGTTGTTGGTGTGCCATTAGTATGTGTTCCACAGGTCGGCCATGTGTTCCACGGTATGGTAGCGAGTGATCCCCATTCACCTTCTAGCAGATTGGATGCTGTGTATGCCGGTATTCGCACGGCGGTCTGACATCGTATGTGGAGTCTCTACTGTAGTCCCTATCTGTATTCCGTGTGTTGTGCCTTACCACAGCTGTGTGATTCCACCAGGTTTGCAGTCATGGGTGACATCTTGGCCGTAAGATTGTCCATCCATGGGAACTGTCCAATGGACACTGGTATAGTGCTGTCCACATTTCACAGCTGCATTTAGCATTCTCCGGTGGGTGATTTGCATAATTAGTGCGGAGTAACGCATGTGCCATACCCACATCCCTCACACAGGGCGGGACAACGGATCATCTGCCAATCAACACCGAGACCCATGTCTGCATACCCACGATCCCATGGCTGCAGCCCTCGACAGTACCCGTTACACATCCTCCACGTGTTCGGGAATGGGATTTGGACGCACCTGTATGGACTGGGCAATCTGGGGATTGATGTGCATATCACCTGCAGTTCATGGACAGTTGTCATTAACCTTGGACACGCTGGTGGTGCATATATGTAGCTGTGCCGTAGTGACGGCTGCTGCTTCATCTGGGTCTGCCGCTCCAAGCAGGTTGCATTGCGTAAGGATAATATTTGGGTCCTACACTGGACACCAGTGTGCATATGTAAAGTGTAGAACATATTTGACTGTGTCCATCTGACCAGTGTGTTTGACTTCCGCTGCATGTCCAGCAGTCACGGATGTCTGTTTGAGTACCCATATTATGTAGTGCTACGTAAACCGGGTCTTCCGCCACCGACCCCATATGGTGTAGTTCCCATGATGCAGGCTAACAATTGCTTTCAGTAATCCGCAGATATCCCATTGGGACATTCCCGCCTCTGTATTGTAACATTAACACGAAGAAACCATGTATAACCTATTGATTCATTGCAGGATGTTCTTTATATGTGTGTACGCCATAGCCTTAACATCCTATACCCGTACTATTTGGCGTTGTTGGTGTGCCATTATTATGTGTTCGGCAGGTCGGCCATTTGTTCCGCAGTATGGCACTCCGTGATCACCATTCACTTGCTGGGAAAATGAATGCTGTGTACGCCGGTATTCGCACAGCGGTCTGACTTTGTATGTGGAGTCTCTACTGTAGTCCCTATCTGTATTCCCTGTGTTTCGCCTTAATACAGCTGTGTGATCCCAGCAGATTTGCTGTTATGGGTGCCATCTTGACCAAACGTTTGTCCGTCCATGGGGAATGGCTACTGGACACTGGTAGAGGGCTGTACACATATCACAGCTGCATTTAGCATTCTCCGGTGGATGATTTGCATTATTAGTGTGGAGTAACGCATGTGCTATACCCACATACCTCCCACGGGGCGGTACGACGGATTATCTGCCAATCGACACACAGCCCCATTTCTGCATACCCACGATCCCATGTCTGCAACCCTCGGCGGTACCCATTGCACATCCTCCATGTGTGCGTGAACGGGATGTGGACGCACGTCTATGGACTTGGCAACCTGGGGAGTCCGGTCCATATGTCCTGCATGTCATGGACACTTGTCATCAACCTTGAAAACGCTGGTGGTGCACATATGTGGCTGTGCCGTAGTCACGGCTATCAGGTCTTCTGGTTCTCTAGATCGCCGCCTGTTCACATTGCATTCGGATAATTTTTGGGTCCTACAATGGACACCAATGTGCATATGTCAAGTGTAGAACGTATTGTACTGTGTCCATCTGGCCAGTGGGTCTGACTGCTGCCGTATGTTCAGCAATCACGGATGTCTGTTTGAGTACCCATATTATGTAGTGCTACGTAAACCGGGTTATCCGCCACTCTACACAAATGTTGTAATTCCAATGTTGCAAGCTAACAATTGCTTTCACCAATCTGCAGATATCCCATTGGGACACTGTGACCTCTGTATTGTCAACTTTACACGAGCGAAACATGTAGATCCTATTAATTCATTGAAGGATGTTCTTTATATGTGGGTACGCCATAGCTTAACCATCCTATAACCATCCTAGTTCACGTTGTGGGCGTGCCATCAGTATGTGTTCCGCAGGTCGCACATTTGTTCCGCGGTATGCAAGCGAGTGATCCCCAGTCACTTGCCTGCAGGTTGAGAGCTGTGTACGCCGGTATTCGCACGGCCTGACATTCTATGTGGAGTGTCTGCTGTACTCCCTAAATGTGTTCCCTGTGTTCTGCCTTACTACAGCTGTGGGATTCCGCCAGGTGTGCAGTTATGGGTGGCATCTTGGCCGTACATTTGTCCATCCATGGGAACTGCCTCATGGACACTGGTGTAGGGCTGTACACATGTCACAGATGTATTTAGCATTCTCAGGTAGATGATTTGCATTTAGGGTTGCCACCTTTTCAAATGGCCAAAGTGGGACATTTTCAAGACACACATCAGATTTTACAGGCCGACACATACCCACGGTCAGTACAAAGGATAGAACTTAACTTTTCTGCCTAAATAAAAGCTTATTCTTGTAGCATTTTAGTTGCTTATGCAATGTTTTGTAACATTTAGGTATTTTAGATACAGAATAACTGTTTTATGCAACTATTACATAAAATATGGGACATAATTATGTCCTACAATCTCAGGACATTTGCCATTTTAATATTTTCTGTCAGGACACAACTGCCCAAAGAGCAACTGTCCCTCCCAAAGTGGGACAGGTGGTAACCCTATTTGCATTATCAGTGCGGAGTTACGCATATGCCACACACACACACCGCACACGGGGCGGGACAACGGATCTTCTGCCAATCAAGTCCGACACCCATTTCTGCATACCCACGATCCCATGGCTGCAACCCCGACAGTACCCATTGCACATCCTCCATGTGTGCAGGAATGGGATGTGGACACACATCTATGGACTGGACTATCTGGGGATTCCTGTGCATATGTCCTGCATTTCATGGACAGTTGTCACCAACCTTGAACACGCTGGTGGTGCATATATGTAGCTGTGCCGTAGTCACGCTGGTCACAGCATCTGGCTCTCCCGATCTCGGACGGTTGACATAGCGTCCGGATAACTTTTGGGTCCTACAATGGACACAAATGTGCATATGTAAAATGTAGAACATGTTGGACTGTGTCCATGTGGCCAGTGATTGTGACCGCTGCTGTATATTCCCCATTCGAGGATGTCTGTTTGACTACACATATTATGTTGTGCTATGAAACCCATATTCTACTACGATTAACCAAAATGGTATTGCTGTACTGCTGCAGTTTGGCAACTGCTTCAAGTAATCCTCAGACAGCCCAGTAGGACATGTACGCCACTGTATTGTCAATATGACACAGCCAGACCATGTGGACACGATTGCTTCATTGCCGGATGTACTTTATAAGCGGGAACGCCAGTGTTTCAACATCGTATGACCGTCCGAGTTGGCGTTGTTGGTGTGCCATTGGTATGTGTTCCACTGGTCGCCCATGTGTTCCGCAGTATGGCAGCGAGTGATCCCCATGTTGTTGCTGGCAGATCGAGTGCTGTGTACGCCGGTATTTGCACGGCCGTCTGGATTTCAATGGGGGGTGTCTACTGTAGTTTCCATCTGCATTTCCTGTGTTATGCCTTACTGCACCTGTGTGATTCCACCGGGCTTGCAAGTATGTGTGCCATCCTGGTCGTAGGCATATCCATCCATGGGGTTTGCCTACTGGACACTGTTATAGCCTGTACACATTCCACACCTGCATTTAGCATTATCCGGTGGATGCTTTGCACCATTACTGGGGAGTAGGTCATGTGCTACACCCACACCCCTCCCACGGGGCGGAACAACGAATTATCTGCCAAACAACACCGAGCCCCATTTCTGCATACCCAAGATCCCATTGCTGCACCTATCGATAGTACCCATTACACATCCATCATGTGTGCGGGACTGGGATGTGGACGCACATGTATGGACACGGCGATCTGTGGCTTTCTGCTCATATGTCCTACATTTCATAGATACCTGTCATCAACCTTAATCACACTGGCGGTGCATATGTCTAACTGTGCCGTAGTCACGGCTATCGCGTCATCTGGTGGTCGGAAACGGCTGGTCGGCGTTCTGTTAGAATGTATTTTTGGGTCCTACAATGGACACATATGTGCAAATGTAAAGGTAGATGTTGCTGGATTGTGTCCAACTGGCGAGTGGTTTCGACCGCTGCTGTATGTTGGCCAATCGCGGATGTCTGTTTGACTAACCATTCTACGTGGTGCTACGTAAAACAGGTGTGTTAGAACTGTAAATAACCGATGTATATCCAAAGATGCAGGTTAGCAACTGGTTTACATAATTCTCAGACGTCCCAATAGGACATATCCGTCACTGTACTGTCAACATAACACCACTGGAACATCTTGATCCCCTATGTATTCATTGAAGCATGTCTTCTTTATAGGTGGGAACGCCATAGCTTACATATCCTACTTGTCGTTGTTAGTGTGCCATTAGTATGTGTTCCACAGGTCGCCCATCTGTTCCGCTGTATGGTAGCGAGTGCTCCCCATTTTGTTGCTGGCAGATCGAGTGCTGTATGCGCTGGTATTCGCACGGCGGTCTGACTTGGTATGGGGAGTATCTACTGTACTCCCTATCTGTATTTCCTGTGTTATGCCTTACTGCAGCTGTGTAATTCCACCAGGTTTCCAATTATGGGTGCCATCTTGGTCGTACACCTGTCCATCCATGGGAATTGCCTACTGGACAGTAATATAGGGCTGTACACATTTCACACCTGCTTTTACCATTATCTGGTGGATGCTTTGCATCATTGGTGGGGAGTACAGCACGGGCTATACCCACATCCCTCCACGGGGCGGGACAACGGATTATCTGCCAAACAACACCGAGCCCCAATTTTGCATACCCAGGATCCCATGGCTGCAACCCTCCACGGTACCCATTACACATCCTTCATGTGTGCGGGACTGGGATGTGGACGCACTTATATGGACACGACAATCTGTGGATTTCTGTTCATATGTCCTGCATTTCAGGGACAGTTGTCATCAACCTTGAACACGCTGGTGGTGCATATGTAAAGCTGTGCCGTAGTCACGGCTGTACACCGTCTGGGTCGACCGCAGCTGTTTCATGTCTCAAATGGGTCAATTTTTGGAGTCCTACAATGGACACCGATGTGCATATGTAAAGTGTAGAACGTGTTGGACTGTCAACATCTGGCCAGTGGTTTTGACTGCTGCTGTATGTTCCCCAATCGCGGATGTCTGTTTGACTACCCATATTATGTATTACTTGGCCTATCTATATCCACGTGCCAGTAAGCGTAAATACAGAAAGCCTTTAGTCCTGGTCATCGTCATAAAAGACATCCTTGAACATATATCAGGCCAAACCGGACAATGACAGAAACGATACACTCCACAGTCAAAACATACTAAGCTCTTTCACCCACTAACATGGGTCATCGTCGGACTACGAAATACATTACACAGTCGTCCCTTATACACTTCCTTCAGAGTCAGTTTAAAGTCAATTAATCAATAAACCTGCTCATAGTTAAGTGGACAGTGCTCCATGTCGTGATGATAACGTGACATATACAAATCAGTGTTGCATACATTACTTAATGGACACAATAATACAACAACAATGTGTTTATATAACTACAATATTGGTCAATACAATCAGTATATTGACACATATTTGATAATTGTTGTGAGTAAACCTTAGAATGTAGTGTGTTGATCATGGTATGAAATATCAATGTGTATAACTGTTGCATTACGATTCCAAAGCATGGAATCAATAAGTACAATTGAAGCATAATTTGCATAAATATGAATGTACATGAAAGTCACAATGTTACGTGTGAATATGACTGTATCATAACTATATCGATATGAAATGGAATGAACTGTAGTTGTTTACATCTTCTTTTCTGGTGACAAATCTATGTGCATCGGTCATATATACGGGCCGTCGGGCTGCTGTGTGTAGATGTATACATGTGAACCCCTCGTTTCATACCTTTCTTTGTTACTGTCTGTGGATTACCTGTGTACACACATCAATTACCATGCCATACCTTTCCGCTGTACAGGTTCTGGCATGGTGTATGGCTGGTTGGCCCTCAATCTTGCTGTGTGTTACATTGACCAGTGTGTATCTGGCAATTCGCTGGCGTGTCATGTGTGACCTTCTTGCTTCTTTAGGGACCTGATCCCATAATTGTGATGTGCTTCCACTGGCCATATATCTGTCTGTCGTCTGGGATCTGTGTGTATCCAGTCCTTTCAGGACACTTTCTGTTGTCGTTCTTTTTTGTTTACATATATGAGTACTTTGGTATGTTGTGCTATGATTGTGTGTGGAGCCTTTCTCCACGGGCCTCTGCTGACACTGGACATATATCCAGCTAGCGTAGCCCGGTCAACAACTGTCAGCCAACTGGACGCAATTCGTACGGGGGCACCTTCTAACAAGTGGGTCGGGTTACTGATGCATACCGTCATCAATCCATACTACTAACACATACGTGATTCTATCCACATTCTATGTTTGTCTCATCACATAGCGTGTGTTTCTCAGTATTTCTAACGGTACTTTACATGGCATTGCCTGATTGCATACTTTCAGAGGCTGACATTTATGAGACATGTCTGGTTGGCGTGGAGGACACATCCTTAACCTGCCCTGCTTGAGGGATCACACACGCTGCAGCGCGTGCATTTCCTAATTGTGGTTTCTGGCGCATGCATGCATATCCGTATTCTGTCTCCATATGTTTACTGGCCCTGTGTGGTTACGTGGTCTGTGTTAGTTGTGACTATTCCGGTAACATATCTCTGATCCGGTTGACGGACGTGTGCAGAACGCACGTACACCTTTATACCTGTAACAGTCTTTGCAGCATGGACGCATTACGTACACGTTCACATTTATATGTTCCATAGTCGTAATTCAAACAGGACTGCATTCACGTTTGCCGGTTACTGTGACCACTACACGTTAGCTGTTCGGTGTCATTAATATGCATACCCATGGTACTTAGCTACATTTACATATCCCCCACCCCCCCGCACTCACGCACGTCACTGGCATCGCTTCTCCTGGTGGGAAAGGTGCGGTACTACATGTTAAACATTCCTTATTCCCTCCCGTTCATGGCCCAGGATGCATATGTCTTGACCGCAGGGATGTTCAGATCACAGGGGCTTATATCCCGGCGCATACAGGCCTTCGATTGTCAGGGTGTCCCTGTGGTGCTTTGGGTTTGGTCTTGTCGGCCCAGTGTACGGAACTGCCCTGACCGTGTACGAATGTTAGATGAGTCACATGGCCACGGTTTGTCCGTGTCTATGATACCATGTCCCCCCCCCATAATTCCTAACCGTGTGCGCTGATTGGCCGGCGTACCCGTTGTCGCTGTTGTTATAGTAATTGAACACGGTCTGGTCGAACAGACCTATTTCCATTAGTAACCCTCGGTATTCATGACCTGTCTCGCCATATTACATGGGTTTAACATTGCGTGATGGCTTTCACTGAGCCACGGACATGTCCGTTGCTTAGTTTGTGCCAGTCCCGCTCTGCTACACACATTTAACATGGCGGAACAGGTTGAACAACTCAACAGCGGGGACATCGGCCTCTCCGTCGCTGTTTAGTATTGAATCGCTATGTTGACTTTGTTTCACAGAGAGAGAGTGTCGACATTGGTAACGGACATCTCGCGCAGTACGTCCACACCGCCGCGGGTGGCGTATGTCTGCGTTTAGGCGGCGGACAGGCATCATGCTGTGCCATTATGTCTGGGGAATATATGGTTTCTTGCCATAGATGATATGTCATACTAGCAATGGGAGTGGGTACTGCTGTATTTACCCACGGCAAGGGTGGCCTTAGGTCACGTGGTGCCATAGGCAGACGTACTCCATGATGCCACCGCCACATTAGCCGCTACACCCGTCCTGGTCTACCTACACAAAATAAAGGCTTGAAAGGTGCCCGAGTGGGCGGCGCCCTAGGAGGCTGCCTAGTTGGCCTATGCATAAGGCCGCATATGTGTGTGGTCCCTCGGGCGTCGGACTCACGAACGCACCACGTCTGCCGTGAGTATATCTAACATTACCCACATCCATGCGTGGTTTATTGCTATGATGTTCCACACCTGTGTTTGGACAACCTACAATAGCTTCTGCTATTGGCATGCAATGCTGTGGGTGGTGCAGTTACCATACATATACCTTTCTCAAAAGCCGAATTTACAGTTCTGAACACTACTGTGGTCTCCTTTGAGGCCCCTGAGCCAGTGGTAAACATTACTCAAACCGCTGAATGACGTACATATCCCTTCCACCAGCACCTACAGGACTGCATGGATCAGGCAATCCCATACAAAACTGAGACTCTTTGTACCAAAGCCAAGCATCCAGTCTGGTGGACCCCAGCCATGAACAAGCTCTAGAACGACTGGAGGTAGCTACTACAAGATAGAGTGGAATACTTGTAAGGTAAGACACCCTTGCTCATTGTATGTGAAGAACTACAGGCTGTCAGGAAATCATCCAGGGGAAGTTCAACAGAGGAATCAACAAGAACTCGACAGACAATCATAAGGCCTTCTTTAGCTATGTTGGACACCTGGGAGGACACTCCCAGATATGCTCACACTGGGTTCAGAATGATGTGAGGATGACTGAACCTACACGCATTGCCAACATAATGGCCGACAGGTTCGGTGCTAACTTCTCCCCCCCCTCACCCCCACATGGAGAGATATCTATACCAGAGGATTGTAGATCCTGGAACTTCTGTGACACACAGGTGGGAAATGCTCTCTCCAAGGCAGTAAACACAGCATCCATGGGACCAGATGGTGTCCCAGCTGTGTACTCCATTAACTCAATGGGGAATTAAACCCACAGTTAGGACAGCTGTTTAACCGTAGCCTCACCTCAGGATACGTACCCAAGTAGTGGCACAAGGCGACTGTAGTCCCACTTCACAAGGATGGTGCATCCACTGACCCTGGTACTTACCATCCCATTAGCTTGACATGCCTTATCTGCAAAGCCATGGGGAAGGATCATGATGGAAGTCATACATAATGACATAGGGGACTTGCATACCTTGGATACAACCCAGTTTTGCTTGGTCAAATACAGATCATGCCTTTTAAACGTGTCTGACTTTTTAGGATCAGTCACCAAGGCCATTGATGAGGGCAAAGCAGTCCATACAGCCTACCTACACCTGGCAAAGGCCTTCAACACAATACCACACTCAGGTATCATTGATAAACCCGTCTGCTTGAATGTAAATACATCCTTCGCCAGAGGGGTTGCAAACTGGCTAAGTGACAGAACCCACACGGTCATAGTTGCTGGCGCCATGTCATACTCACAGCCGGTCACAGGTGTTGTCCCACGGGGCTCAGTCCTGGGTCCACTATTTTTCCACATCTACATTTCAAAAGTACAAGCAAACACAGGGGGGTTATGGCTGACAATGTTTTCAGATGACTGCAAACCGGGTGCCATATTCGGACACACATTTGACACACATATCCTTCAGAAGGGCCTCACAGCTATGGATAACTGGTGCCAGACACATGGCCTACAGCTAAATGCCGGGAAATGCATAGTCATACCCTTCGGGAAGAACGAGGTTACCCCTAGCTACCATATAGGTGGCAATCCACTGAGCACAGAGGGAGTTACCAGGGATCTGGGGACCCGTGTTGTCGGTGACTGTTTGTTCGACACACACGTTGCTAACGTAGTTAGATAGACCTTCTACATTGCCCACCTGATCATGAAGGGATTCACATCTACATCAGGGGAGGTCATTGTCCCCTTGTACTCATCACTCATTACACCTATGATTGAGTACAATGCCCGTTCAGAATGTATCTGACCCGACACCTGCAGCAGCTGGAAAGGCCACGACAGTTCATCCACAAACGGATGCAGGGTCTCAGGAATATGTGTTATGCTGACCGACTGAAAGGGTTCCATCCCTATTCCGTCGCATACCACTTGCCCAGAGGTGACCTGTGCCTGGCATCCAAGGCCAGGTCGAACCCGGATTTGATGACTATGCTTCACCTACAGAATCTAGATCCCTCAGAATCACAAGGGCAGGTGGCGTACACCTTGGCACTGTCATTAATAGAACGTGCTGGTGGGACAGATTCATCAGCCAGACACTCACTATGCTGTGGAACAACATCCCAGTACATGTGAGACAGAGCACCTGGCTGGCCTTGTTTTAGTATTTTGACAAGGATGTCTGAATTGCTTTATTCAACTAACCTTGTAAATGAATATTTACTTTACCACATTTTTAATCTTTACATTCCATTGATATATTTTACATTAGTCATAATCATAGTGTTTATGTCTATATATTAGGGTTCATTTATATTACTAGGTGTCTCTAGTTCTTTTAATATATTGGCACAATCCGTAGAACATATATATGTAACTTATACACTCAGACACTTGGAAAACATTATGTTGGTTCTTCTTTCATATTAATACATATATTTTTATTTTCGCGGAAGAATATACATTTTGAAGCAATGTCTGTTTACTCACTGTGTGCAATCTGTAACCCGAGTAGACTTTTTAGCTTGTTCGCCTTTAAGGCATTTAATTAATACTTAGCACATCTTATTTACTGCCCAATTAAGGGTTTCAAATGTAGTAGGTTGAACTGCATTGTATGTATTCTGAAGCAGTCTGCTTATGAAGCAGACGAAAATCGCTGCAATAAACTATGATGACTGCATTTAATTCCTGGGGGGCTCTGAGTGGTCACCGACCGTTTCTACAGTACCTCATTGTTGCTTTGGACTTTCTCATCTGGGTCTCTGTGTTATTTGCATGGGGAATGTCAAGTGTGGTCCCTATGTGTATTACCTGTGTAATGCCTTACTGCGGCAGTGTAATTCCAGCGCGTTTGCAGTTATGGGTGCCATCTTGTTCATACGCTTGTCCATCCATGTGAATTGCCTACTGGACACTGGTATAGGGCTGTACACATTTCACGGCTGCATTTAGCATTCTCCGGTGGATGCTTTGCATTATTAGTAGGGAGTTAGGCAGGTACTACGCCCACATCCCTCCCACGGGGCGGGACAAAGGATTACCTGCGAAACAACACCAATCCCAGTTTCTACATACCCAGGATCCCTTGACTGCAACAGTCGACAGTAGCCATTACACATCCTTCATGTGTGCGGGACTGTGATGTGGACGCACTTCTATGGACTCGGTACCCTGGGTATTTCTGTGCATATGTGCTGCATTTCATGGACAGCTATCATCAACATTAAACACGCTTGCGGTGCATATGTGTGGCTGTGACGTGGTCACGACAATTAGTTCAGTTAGGTGATGATGGAAGCTGGCACGCATTCCATGAATAAATTTTTGGGTCCTACAATGGACACCACTGTGCATATGTAAAGTGTAGAGCTTGTCGGACTGTGTCCTTGTGGCCAGTGGGTTTGACTGATGCTGTGTGTTCAACAATCGCGGATAGGGTTGCCACCTTTTCAAATACCCAAAGTGGGACATTTTTGGTACAAACATCAGATTTTGCAGGCCAAAACATACTCACGTCCAGTACAAAGGACAGAACTTGCCTTTTTTTGCCTAAATAAAAGGTTATTCTTGTAGCATTTTAGTTGCTTATTCTGTTTATTATAACATTTAGGTGTTTCAGATACAGAAGGACTGTTTTATGCAACTATCGCATAAAATATAGGAACTAATTTCGTCCTAAAATCTCAGGACAATTCCCATTTTTACACTCTTTTAGCAGGACACAACTGCCCAAAGAGGGACTGTGCCTCGCAAAGTGGGACAGGTGGGAACCCTAATCGCGGATGTCTGCTTGACTACCCATAGTGTGTAGTGCTACGGGAACCATGTTTTCCGAGACCAGAACCCAATGGTGTACATCCAATGTTGCAGGTTAACGACCGCTTTAATTAATCCCCAGAGGTCACGGTTGGGAAGTATCGCCACTTTATTGTCGGAACAACACCTCCAGACTGGGTAAATCACGGGAACTTTAGCCCGGTCTTACCGGCCATTTGCAAGTGTACTTAGCAGACACGTGTCAATACATGTATGATAATACATATTGTCATGCCGACGGTAATCTATGTTATTTGGACAATGGCTTCTGCTATTGGCATCCGTTGCTGTGAGTGTTGCTGGTTACCATACACATTGCTTGCTCAGAGGCAGACTTCCCAATTCTGAACACAACTGTGGTCTCCTTTAGGGACCCTGAGCCAGTGGTCGACAGTACTGCAGCCACTGCATCACTCACATATGCCGTCTACCGGTACCTACAGGACTGCATGAACCAGGCATTCCCTTACCCAACTGTGGTTCATTGTACCAATGCCAAGCATCCAGTGTGGTGTACCCCAGCCATACACAAGCTGTACAACAAGGTGTGGCTACTACAAGGCGGAGCAGACACCTTGTGAGGTATGACACCCTTGGTCATTATGTGTGTAGAGCTACACGCTGTCATGACATGGTCCAGGGCACGTTGCACAGATATACCTACATGGACCTGGCTTACAATCATACCACCTTCATTTGCTATGCTCAACACCTGGGAGGTCACTCCCACATATGCTCTGACTGGGTTCACGATGATGTGGAGTTTACTCAACATACACACATTGGCAAAATACGGGCTGACAAGTTCGGGGAGGACATCTCCACACCCCCCCCACATGAAGAGATGTCTGTACCAGCGGTTTGTGGTCCCCAAATGTTCTGTGACACACGGGTGGGACATGCTCTCTCCAGGGTAGTGAACATAGCATCCATGAGACCAGCTGGTGACCCGACTGTGTACTCCACTATCTCATTGAGGAATTAGACCCACAGTTAGGACAGCTGTTTCTTTGTAGCCTCACCTCAGGTAACATACCCAGGTTGTGTTGCACGGCAACTGTAGTCCCACGTCACAGGGCCAATGCCTCCACTCACCCTGGTTATTACTGTCCCATTACCATGAGGAGACCTATCTGCAAAGACATGTGGAGGGATCATACTGCGGCTCGTAAATGAAGGCATAGGGGACCTGCATACTTTGCATCCAACATGGTTTGGCTTGTTCAGGGGCGGTTCATGCCTTTAAAGCATGGTTGATGTTTTCGGGACAGTCACCGAGCCCATTGATGGAGGTCTTGCAGTCCATACAGCCTACCTCGACCTGGCAAAGGCCTTCAACACATTACCCCCCTCAGGTATCGTTGATAAACCCATTGGCTGGGATGTGAACATGTACATCACAGGATGTGTTGTAAACTGGCTATGTGACACAACCCACGCGGTCATAGTTGCTGGCAGCATGTCAGACCTACTGCCTGTCAAGCGGTGTCCCATGGGGCCCTTCCTGGGTCCACTCCTCTCATACATCTACATTTCCACAGTACAGGCACACACAGGGGTGTTATGGGCAACATTGTTTGTAGATGACTGCAAAACAGGTGCCATAGTGGGACGGACATCTGACACAGATATCCTTCAAAGGGGCCTCCCAGATATGCATATCTCCTGTCAGGGACATGTCCCACAGCTAAATGCAAAGTAATGCAACATCATACCTGTCGAGGAGTACTAGGTCACCCCTGTCCAGCATATCGGTGCCTGTCCACGGATCAGGGGACAGAGTTTGTCGGTCACCATTCGTTCAACACACACGTTGCTATCGTGGTTCAGTGGGACTTGTACATTGCCCACCTGTTTGTGCAGGGATTCACATCTACATCAGGGTAGGTCATTGTCTCCTTGTACCCATTACGTGTTACACCTATGATTGACTACATTGCCCCATTCGGAGGGTATCTGACCCAACACCTACAGCAGCTGGGAAGGCCTCATAGGTTAATTGTCATACAGATGCAGGGTGACATGGATTTGTGTAATGATGCCCCACTTGTAGGATCCCTGCCCCATTCAGTCACATACCTGTTGTTTAGTGTTGACCTGTGCCTGACATACGAGGCCATGTCAACCCATATGTCATGTCTATGCTTCACCTACTGTATCTGCATCCCTCAGAACCACAAGGGCAGGTGACATGAACCTTGTCACGGTCATTAATGGGATGTGTTGGTGTGACACATTCGTCACCCGGACACTCACAATGCTGTGGATCTACATCACAGTACATGTGAGACAGAGATCCTTCCTAGCCTTGTTCGGGGGTATGTTGTCCATTGGATGGGGGATTGCAGATATAGGCCGGGGATTACATCATTATCACTGCTTGACAGAGGTACAGCAATATCATAAGTATTTTATCTCCGGCACAGAAGGTTGCCAAAGTAATCCTAACTATGGTGTAGGGTTATGGCTGAACATGGGTCGATGGCCTACCCTGTACCTACGGACATATGAACCTATATTCATAGTTTGTCCCATTTACACTTGTCTATCCTCTTTCTCATGTGTATATTTCTGTGGCACGTGAGTGTCCTCTGTATTACTTGCAGGTATGCTGTCTACAGTGTACATACGTCACGGTTGATGACAGTGTATCTGTGTCCCTAACACTGTGATACCGAGGACTACCACACATCCTTCACAACATTACATGGATATGTCCATTCCATTCTTCTTTGGCCTATGGGGGGGTGTTAAGGCAACAATTACACAAGTCCCTGTTTGTGCATGCTTCATGTTGGTGTTTGACCAGCCTCCGTTGCAGTCGTGTGTTGGACGGTAGTGTTTCTGTGTGTTTGGCATGTGTTGTTATTGCGCTACATCTGTGGGAGTTGTGGTTGGCACATGTTCCTCTTTGCAGGGACACCCATCCTGGGGTTTGTGTCATGCATCTGCACTTGGCACGTGCCATATGTCCTGTACTATTCCCACAGTCATGTATGCCTTCATGCACTACTACTGCGTGTTACTGGCTGTTTGTATGTGGTACACATGGTGATTGTGGTGGTTGGTTTGACCTATTCCCATGCTAGAACATACACATCTGTCAATTCGTTGTTTAGATCAAACTGTAACACTCATTAGTCTTTTCAAAATGACAGTCAATAACACAGGAAGCTCAGATTAACAACGTTTTAATACTGTGCACTAGGAGGCAAATAACTATGCAGTACAAGTGTAGAGTTTTGTCTGACTATATGAGAAACAGCTGTATGAGTATTGTGTTTACAATCATCTTTTGCCCACCTTAATGATGTGGTCGGTCACAGGGCATTTACATCACTATAGTCCACAATATTGTATTCCTACAACAGTGCTAAGGTAATGCTTATTAAATGTTTTACCATGAGGATAGCACAGCCTTGCGAGCCACATAGTGTATTAGACTGTCCTTCTGTAAATTCCGCTCTGTCAAGGTTCCAAGACTGTTCAGATACGATCGACACTTCATATCCTACTATGTTCCTTTGTCTCTCCGGTGAGCAGCTGTACTCTGTCTTAGATGGAGCTCACAAGGCCATCCTCCTCAGTGGAAGGATGACAAATATACCTGTACATACATTTATTATTCTCTAACCCAGCAGATGACTAATGCTGACTGACATCGCCTGCTGCACTGGTTACCGCCAGGGTCAGGGTTCGATCACACTGCAGCTACACTACAGGCAATTACATGCATGATAAGTTCTACTGCCATATTGTAAATTAGAATAATATGCATTATACACTATTTGCTTCTAAACTAGCACGTCATATATATGTTTAAAGATATATTTTGCTAACATTCTCCCTCCTTTGATTGCTTCTATTCTATCCAGAAACATATACAACATTATTTCATTCCCTAGCCTCTTCCTCTCTGGACCGTTTCACTAGGCAAGTCATTTGTTGTACATTTCAGAAAGGATTTCATTTTGTATTGACAAATACCACTACAGGTCTTGATACATAGTCTCGGGTACAAATACGTCGACAAAGTCCCTGACTAATACTTTCATGCAAAGTATCCCGCAACAGACACATGCTCCCAATATGAGAAGAACAACACAAATGGCAATCAAGATATTCAGTATGGCTGAACCCCATCCACCAAATGGTTTGTGGAAATGGTTCGTCAGTGGGTTTGGGCCTGGTTCCGCCATGGCTGACACCTGCTGTATTACCTCTAGGTGGGCGTGGATATTGTGCTTATTAAGTGGTACTTAGACACAGCGGTCTTCTTCGATAAGCGCGCACGTACCAGTTCTCGCCGCCAGGGTGCAGTCGTGCGCTATTACATTTTGTGACACAACAGTTCTCATTGCATCCAGTTCATCAGTCACAAGTTCAAGGCGGAAAGTCACATTGCTCATTCCTCTGACAGGTTTTGACAACTTCCTCTGTTCCTTGATTGATTTCACTACTCCACAAGCTGGGATTGTTCCAGCCCAAGATATAACGCTGTCACTCAAGTCCATATGAGTCAATATTCCTTTATCTCTTGCAGAAGAATGATTTTTCAGAACAGCTTCCATTTCACCCACTGAATTAGTAGTTATCTCGACTGTGTTCCCAGTTCTTTGAACTATATGTCTTACAGTTCGTTTCGTACCCAGAGGCAATTGTACAGTATGTCATATGACTGGAGCCAGAAAACCCAAAAAACAACTGCCGGACCAATTCTCAGGTAACCATTGATATGCTTTTTCACCCAAACATAATAACAATATTATACTTTACTACTGATGCGGGTTAACTCTGCATGTAACATTTTCCTGTCTATGACAGAGGACTGTTTATACAATTCAGGATGTTTCTGCACATCTTTCAACATTGTTCTCATGAAGCTTCAATACACATCATGAATGGTGCTACAACTAGTAGTGTGATCTTTGGCTGTTATATGTCATTTGTAAGACACAGTTATGTTACAATTACTCCCACCAACTTGAACTGTATCATGTTTATGAAAACAGACAATTCCTTTTTGTGTAACAGGTAAGTACAGTGCCACTTTGTCCTGTGATCTCACAGAACCTGTATCAAAGTGTAAATATTCACAAGTCTCAATCTATCCCCAAGGGGACAACATACATCGGAAGTCCTCCATATGATGTAGGTATGGCAGTACAAACACAGCAATTTGAGATGTTCATAGTCTGTACATGCACAGCGTCATGCCCAGGTATGTGTTGTAGTTTGGATGCCACTCTGTGGCCAGTTCATCACGTATCACTATTTCTATCTGTGTAGTTATATGCAGGTAAGGTCCCAGCAAATGTAAAGTCACCACAGACATGGCTAATAGGTGTATGATCAGTGCGACAGTAAACCAAATGTCTTTGGGGTTGCTTTGTATTGTTATACAGTCTGGCCGGGTGATTCTGTCTCTATGGTATATTGGCTACAACATGTAAATCAGACTTGATATCCTTTACCGGTTTGAATAAGGTGAGGTGAACCCAGCGCGACCTCTCCGCATAAACATTACTGCAGTAGGCGTTGCCAACAGTACCTGGTACCGACCTTCCCACGTTGGACTCTGAAAGTTACTTTTCTGGATAACAGTGAAATACACACAGGATACTGGAGTGAGCTATCGTCCGACTTCGCTTGCTCTTTATCTGTAAAAGAGTTTAACTGCAAAACAGTGTTATTGGTTGACAATCCTCTCATGTAACTTGCTAATGAGCCATCGACCTCCAGCTCTGCAGGCATGACAGCTTTCCACTGTGGCACATGATATGCCATTCCAAATACTACTTGAAGGGGTCAAACACTTTACATTTGGAACTGTTGTCATGCTCAGCAATGCTACAGGTAGACAGCAAATGCAACTCGTCTGGGTGTCACCCATCAACCTCCTCAACTTATTTCTCGGGATCCCAGTGTACCTCGCCACCAGTCATGATGACTGTGGGTTGTACATGCAAATGTTTATTCATGCAAATACCAATTAATCCCCAGGTTGCTGGATTGTCTGGTTCACAAAATGTGTTCTATTGTCACTGTAGCTTCTTTACAGTATGCCAGATATAGGGATACTTTATTTTACTGGGACCTTTGCCACTGCTGCTGCATCCGGTTTCCTGATTGGGAATGCTTCTACCCATTTTGATAATATATCTATAATCACTAAACAAGTATTTCTTCCCTTCACATTTATTCAGCTGTATAAACTCCATACAAATAGTATGCCACGGTTATGGTGGTGTAGGTAAACCCACTCCCTTTGGTTTAAATGCTCCCTGTGCATGATGTTTACTGCAAATATGACACACTGCTCATGATGTTTGTATGTGGTTCCTGATTCCGTATGTTAGGGATATTCTGTTAACCAACTGTACCATCCCCCCTGTTGAGACATGGCTCTACCCATGGCTCAACAAAGCCACATATCTGAATACATTAGACGTTAATATTGGCTTTCTCACAGTGGATATGTACAGTCCGTCTTCAAGGATTGCTCCTCGTCATACCCACGTCTGCTTTTCTGCTTTCGTAGTTCATGTTTGCATTGTTTGTAACATTTCTACATCTATAATGTCTGAGGATTGTCATTCCTCATTCAGAAAGACACTTTCCGACTGTGAGGCTGCTTGTTTTGCAGCTGCATCAGCTCGTGCCTTACCTTTCCTACTGTTATCCTGTTGCTTTGTATGAGCTGCACATTTGCAATTAGCTACTTTAGTGGGTAACTGAATCGAATCTAATGCATTCAAGGTAAATTGCGCATGATTTATCGGTTTACCGGTGGATGTTATCATTCCCCTATTCTTCCACTGCTGCTCATAAACATGCACTGTAGAGAGAACATACTGACTATCGGTATAAATGTCCACACATCAGGTTTTCCGCTAGAGTACAAGCACGTGTTAAAGCTATCGATTCTGCTGCTTGAGCAGACACGTTATGCTGCAGGGGTTGGGCTTCTACAATCTCATTATCAATAACTACTGCATAACCTACTTGATTCTTTCCTGTTGGACTCTTTCTACATGATCCGTACACATAAACTGTCACCTCTGCATCATCTATGAGTATATCAGTGATATCCTGTCTGTGTGGAGTTATTTCCTCCATTTCATATAGGCAACTGTGTGGTGTGCCATACACAGGTGTCGGACGTGACGTTGATAGGTTTAATGTTGTACAACGTTCAATCACCATATGAGGTTGACTCAGGGGTATGGTCAAACAAGGAAGATGTCTAGCACGGGTCAGGAATGCTATTTTCTCTTGCAGCAGAATGATCGCAACTGCATGGGACACTCTCACAGTGAGAGGGTGGAATAATAACATTGAGGCCGAGGCCTGTACTGCCATGGGTGCTGCAACTACTGCCTGTACACAATGTGGCACTGACCATGCCACTGTGTCCAACTGCGATGAGTAGTAAGCTATGGGGCGTTGCTTACTTCCATGCTGTTGCGTCAAGACTGACGTCATATATCCCTGCTTACAATCTACAGTCTGACAACATCTCTTATGATTATTCGGAGACCTAAAACAGATGTTGAAGCTATCAATCGTTTTAGTCTGCAGAAAGCTGTTTCTGCTACTGGAATCCTGTGTAGTATATGTTGTGCTGCCATAGGTGTATGAAAGATTAAAGCAGACAATAGAGCAGATTCCAAAGCATTGTTTGGTAACCAGCTTCGACAAAGGTTAGTCGGCCCAGGAAGGACATCATTCCCTTCTTGGTAGTTGGCTTGGGTGCTTGTGAAATTGCTGCCTTCCGATCGTCATGTAATGTTCTACCCTCCTTGGATAACACATATCCCAGGTACTTGACCTGTATTCTCTGTAGTTGCAATTTATGCTTGCTTAATTTATGTCCCTGTTCTGCTGAATATTTCAATAATGCTATTGTATCTTCCCTACATTGCTGCTGGGTAGGGGCCGCAAGCAGAATATCATCCACATAAAGTAGAACTTGACTGGCCCCGGGTGGAGTAAACACCGGAATGTTGCTAGCCATCTCCTGTGCGTATATCGTTGGACTTTCACAGTATCCCTGCGATAGCCGGGTATGGCTGTATCTCTTACCCTGAGAATGTAAATGCAAAACAATACGGACTATCTGCATGTATAGGTATTGAAAAGGAAGCATAGCTTAGATGTACCGCGGTAAGATACTTCTGTGGCGGGTTCATAGCATTCATTGTAGTGTGTGGGTCTGGCACCATCGGTACCCTAGGTGTTATTACATGATTTACAGCTTGTAAATCCTGTACCATCCGCCATTCCCCCTTTGCTTTTCTATCAGAAGATACAGGGGTATTGCATGGTGAATACTGATTACTTTGTAGAGGGGAATTCCCTCTGTGACTTTCCAGATATCTTCTGGTGTCCACGGTCTATACACTAAGGGAGTTGGGTCCTGGCCTTCCTGTCCTGCATGAGGGTTCGGTACTTCAATTAATTGACAAATATCCTCACTCTGTTCTAGTGACTCTCTTCTTCCTTGACTGTCCCTAGGTATTTTACGGGTTCGGGATGTGGTTTCAATAGCTTCTCTTACATTTGGTCGTTGTGATACCTCTGTTGCCACAGGATAACGTGGGGGGACTAGCCTGCCCTCACGCTTCATATCCTGGATGTGGTATCGGAGGTGGTGGAGGGAGCTGTCGCTACTACTGTATTATTATCTTCTTTGTGTGCGTATGATGCTTTCGCATTTTTAGTGTTCTGTTCCCTTCGGTTTACTACCTCAATCCACCTATGTGCTTGCGGATCCCCAATTGTCGCTGTTTTTCGCCTACACATCTTATGGTTGCCACCTTTTCAGATGCACAAAGTGGGACATTAGTGTTAGGGACGTGTCATTTTGCAGGGCAAAACATACCCACGGCCAGTACAAAGGACAGCAAATCACTTTTGCCAGGAGAGCAACCTATTCTTGTAGCATTTGAGTTGCTTATTCTGCTTATTATGATATTTTGGTGTTTCAGATACGAAATAACTGTTTTATGCTACCATTAAAGAAGATATATGAAATATTTTTGTCCTACCATATCAGGACATTTGCCATTTGTTCAGTTTGTTTGCAGGACACAAGTGGCCAAGAGGGACTGTCCCTCACACAGTGGGACAGGTGGTTACCCTAGAACACCTGCATCACATTTTCAGTGGTTCCAATGTTTCAGTAACGATAGTTTGTGTAATATACCATCTATGTCATATTTATTGCACCATTTTGCAGAATATCTCACATTATGTGCTCTCTGCAATTGCATGTACTTCACATCACCCGTCTAGCGCGGATCACACGATCTGTTTCTGCACTAATCCCGCATATGCTCTACATGACTGTACTTAGCCCTTCTCTCGTACCACGTGGTATCTCCTTCCCTGTATCCACTGTAGTGTCTACTATGACTATTTACTCTACTCTGTGTTCCCCTGATCTATGTCCAAATTTAAAACTACTTGGATTGGTCTTCGACCTGCTATCACAACTGTTAACAGAAACACAATGTAGTCTGGTCCCTGATCTACAATAGAGACAAAGAGGCAAACCCTCCTTACCTGAGCCTCCTGTTTATGACTGCACGTTTTCTTCTTGGGATCCAGTTTTCCGCTTTTCAGCCACAGATCAGACAGTGGACAGCCTCTTTACACACAACAATTCAGTCGGAGGTCTTTTCACTCAAGAAGAACTATTTAGGCAAATTCTCCTGCGCACATGTCTAACCACCCATGCACTCTGACCTGTAGCTTACCAAGGGAATTCCGGATAACAAGGACCACAATGTCACATAAGTTGTTAAAACCAAACTGTAGACATCAGTAGGCTTTCCGAAGTGACAGTCAATAACACAGGAAGCTCGGGTTCACAACGTTTTAGTAGTGTACACAGGCAGGCAGTAAACTATACAGTCCAAGTATGAGAGGTTTGTCTGACTCTATACAGTAAGCAATTTCTTTATATAGTGTTTACAATCAGCTTTTGCCCACCTTACTGGCGTGGTCAGTCACAGGGCATTTCCATCACTATGGTCCGCAATATTCTATACATACGAGGGTGCTGAGGTAATGCTTTTAAAATGTTTTCCCATGGGAATAACACAACCTTGCAAGGCACCTGGTCAATTACAGTGTCCTTCTGTAATTGTTGCTGTTTCAAGGACACTGGACTGTTCGGTACAATAGTCAGTTCATTTCTTAATACGTTCCTTTGTCTCTCTGGTAAGGAGTTGTACTCTATCTTCGATAGTGCTCACAAGGCCATCCTCCTCAGGCGAAGGGAGGATGTTATACATGTACATACATTTATTTTTCTGTAACCCAGCAGATAATTGATGCTGAGAGACATAACCCTGCTGAACTGGTTACTGCCAGGGTCAGAGTTCGATCACACTGCAGCTATGCTTCACCAATTACATGCATGATCATTTCTACTGCCATATTGTACAGTACAATTCAATACATTATATAGTATTTTGCTTCTAAACTGGCACTTCATATGTGTTTCTATATATATTTTTCTAACAACATCCATCCGGACGTATGCATGTTGTTCCGTCCTTTACCTTGACCGTGTGTAGTTGGCCGTCCGGAAACGCTGCTCTCCACATGTGATGTCCCACCTTCCCCTTCTGTGCCTGTGGCACCCTGTTAGGACGTCCTGTTTGGTAGGCACATGTTCCGCTATATGTGTTTGACTTCTCTGCATAGCTAATCATCGGTGCGGTGGTTCAACAACCCGACTTGTCCACATGTGTACAGTTATGTGCACCGTGGCGTGTGCAAACCTATATGGTTTGGATGGGTACATACCACATGTGGGATGTACACATTCTGCAGACACATTCACATGCAGCCATTTCTATATCTGTACCTGAGGTGGGTTGGTGACATGTGGGGTACATATTTGCATGCGTGGCACTGGCTAAGACAATACTTCTTACCACATTTCAGGTATGCCCATTGTGTGTAGGTGTGTAGCTGCACAGGGATGCTAGCTGGTTTGGGTGCACAGGCGTACATGGGTGGGACTTACATGCTACATTGGGGCTACTTTGTATTACATTTGCATGCATGGGTTCTGCTTCTGGATATTACACTTAGACATCGCCGTCCTGTGTATGCGACAAACACGTGGCTGGGTGTGGGACATGTTGCTCTGCACATGTTTGCCTGTGTTTAGGGTTTCTTGGTTCCTTCCTGTTGTTATGTCGACACAGCTACCCGGCTGTGTACTCTCACTACTGCTTGTGACCATTATGGTTGACACCTTTTCCAATGCCCATAGTGGGACATGTTTTGTGGAAACATCGGATTTTGCAGGCCAACACATACCCACAGCAAGTGGTGTTGACAGATCTTCAGTTGTTTGCCATTATATACGCTTATTCTGGTAGCGTTTGGGTTCCTTATTCGGTTTCTGATGCCATGTATGTGTTTCATAGACAAAATATATGTTTTATGCTACTATTACAGGTGTATTGAGTGAATATTTTTGCACAGAAATCGCAGGTCATTTGCCATGTTTCGATTTTTGCGGGACACAACTGTCCATTGAGGGACTGTCCAGAGCAAAGTGGGACAGCTGGTAACCCTGGTGACCATGCCCATGTCGCTACTGGGGTTGCCACCTTTTCCGATGGCCAAGGTGGGACATTTTCGGGACTCACATCAGATTTTACAGGCCGACACATACCCACAGTCACTATATAGCATAAAACTTCACTTGTTTGCCTAAATGTAAGCTTATTGTTGTAGCAGTTTGGTTGCTTATTCTGTTTCTTGTGACATTTAGGTATTTTACTTACGGAAATAACCATTTCAGACAACCATTACATTACATACGGGATATCATGTTGTCCTACAATCTTAGCACATTTGCCGTTTTAAGATTTTTATCGGGACACAACTGCCCATGGAGGGACTGCCCCTCGCAAAGTGGGACAGGTGGTAACCTTAGTCGCTACTCCTATGTCGGTGCGGCGCGCTGACATGCTGCGGTACACCTTCTCTGGGTATGCCCACTGACGGTGCATTGAAGGACGAACACGGTGTGTTACGCGTATCCTTTGTTCCTTGGACGGGTACACTTGGGCTGCGTGGGTTGTGTTTGCTTCTCCATTTTGTTGGGACGGGTACTATGTTGCATACTCTACGTGCGTTTCATTCTGCACGGGCCCTGGCTGCTGCCATTACTATTATGGGCGGACCGTGGCAGTCAGCACATTAGGTTGCTCATCGCCTGCCGGCTTAGCCACGCCTCCGGACGCATCCTACTTGGGCTCGCTCACGTACACTACGCACATGTCTGTGGTTGCGGCGCGCTCTCATTACTATGCATATGGCGCTACTACGCCGACTGTTCACTGCACCGCCGGCGCAGGCCTTGCACCGGCCCTGCACCGAGCTTCATGAATCCCGGGGCATATTCGTGGCAACAGACCTTTTTTTATTGATTAGACAACTGGAGTGAGAATATCAATCAATGTCGGGAGTATCCGGTTTGCAATTATGGGGACAGTGCTTGTCATTGCAGGCTAGTTGTCATGTGTGCAACTAGGTATTGGAGAAATTTCAATTGTGCTTTTACAGGAAAAATGTCATTCAAGGTGACTGAATCTGTACAGAGCACTGCCAAACACTCAAGTAGACCCTGACAATTTAAGGATTAAGTATTTAGGCAGATATTCTGAAGATAGAAACAAATCAAGCAGTACTTACTGAAAACAAAGAATTTGCTTGTCAAGAATGATGAAAAAAGGGGAGTTGCATGAATGGCTACTGCCTTGCCACTACTAGTACTGGTCTCACCACAGCTTCACTCTGCTGGATACAATGCTCCTTTGCTTCTTCCCTCATCAGAAGCAAAACATTAGCACCAATCTCAAGATAAGAATCAGGCCTCTGCCTGTTTGGTGTGTGATGATAGGAGGTATTGCCAGCCATGCCAGAAGTAGGGGAGTGGATGTATGTCTTGTGGAATTTTGTAAATATTTATATGTCATTTGTATATCAAACTAATTTGCACAGGTGCTTGTGCTGAAAATGTATTTGTGAGGTTTGCTTGTATTAAAATGTATCAACAGTGCACCCTGATAGAATGAAAATAAATGTACATGTATTATTATAACTGAATTAAATGTATATGTTTTAATAGGGTGCACTGATACATTAAAGGTTAACCAGCTAACTAAGTTTAAGAAAAATAACAGAAACGTAAATAAGCTGTTAAACCATTAAAATGGCACCACACAGTGCTGAATAGGACAGTAGATGGTAGGTCTGGGAGCAGCCATTATCTGTTAACTTTTGTAAAGAAGGGGGGAAGTGTTGTAAATGTTTCTGGCTCCTAGGCACTGCCATAAAAGCTCTAAATGTGTATTGTAGCCATCTATACCAAATTCCTATCTCAGCTTCAAGGGGGAATAGTGTGAGAACTTAGAGTCGGGAGACCAGATGAGTTCATTCTGAAAACCATCTTATATTTTACAGGGAGGAATCTCTTATGAGGGAGTATTCTGTTTTGGGGAGCCTGACTAGAAAGGCTGATCACGTATTCCATTGTGCCTTGCTCTATCAAGTAAGTTATTTGGAAATAGTAATTCTCCTAGATTCAGTCACGAATATAGTGAAGCTTCATTTAGATGTTGTTTTTCTTTATTTGTCTGAGTCTATCCATCACTGTTCTTTTCGATATTTCCTGTGATCTGAACTCTGTGGTTTACTGTGAATATATATTCAGTATTGTCAGTCTCTTTTATTATTTACTATTAAATATGTTTAAAACTGTTATTATGACTGGTCCTTGTAGAAACTACTTAACCTTTGAAGGTGATTATATTTATTTGGTGACACTGTGTGAGCCACTTCAGAAGGCCTAGCTGTCTTGGTCAACTGCTACCATTCGTATTAGTATTAATATTACACTTTATAATTGGACACCTTTTGTTAAGGGTCTTAGAGTAGCTGATTGTTTAGTGTCTGGTGGTGGTAGTAACTACCTTATACTTAGGGCAGAAGGGGACACAGCAGGTAAATCTATGCCAGCCTTTCCCAGGTGTGTGTGTGTGTGTGTGTGTGTGTGTGTGTGTGTGTGTGTGTGTGTGTGTGTGTGTGTGTGTGTGTGTGTGTGTGTGGTGTGTGTGTGTGTGTGGGTGGTGTGGGTGGTGTGTGTGTGTGTGTGTGTGTGTGTGGGTGGTGTGTGTGTGTGTGTGTGTTTGTGTTTGTGTGTGTGTGTGTGTGTGTGTGTGTGTGTGTGTGTGTGTGTGTGTGTGTGTGTGTGTGTGTGTGTGTGTGTGTGAAAACAAATCTGTCAGTGTGTGTGTGTGTGTGTGTGTGTGTGTGTGTGTGTGTGTGTGTGTGTGTGTGTGTGTGTGTGTGAGTGTGTGTGTGAGTGTGTGTGTGTGTGTCAGCTACTTGAAGTAGGGACACCAAGCACTGGGCTTACAGAAAGGGTGCTGGAGGTCTTGGTTTGGACACTCGGCTGAGGGCCTAACCCTACAGCTGTACCAGTGGGGAGTCTTATTGGGGACCTGGAGGGATCACACATAGTGGAATCCAGACTCCAAACTGAGTGTATTTCCTGTGTGTTCTTAAAGGAAATTGTGCTTGATGCAGAGAGGTCTGCATCTGAAAATACTGAGTGTACCCATTTGTATTCCAAGTTCACATCCCTCTCCAGTGTCAATGGTGAGGATTCAGGCTCCTTGATTACTGTCCCAGCATGGGTATGTCACTTATTGGTTGGCAGTGGTGGGACCATCATACATCCCATATTGGTTGGCAGTGGTGGAACCATCACTCTTCACATGGTGAGCCACAGTATTGTCCCAGATGATGCAAGGGGCTGTATGCTTGTTGTAGCCCTTTCCTGGTAGATGACTTGAACAGCAACCACACCAATCAGGAACATTAAGCACAGACAGACACTCACTGTCCAACTAGAAACAGTCAGGAATCAATGCACTCTGCTCCTTCTCTCACCAGGAGCAGAATATAAGCACAAATTTCAAGCTGTCGCCTATAAAGCAGTTATTAGGCTTTCTGGTGATTAGCAGTCTCTGGGAAATAATGCTCTGTGTTCCTTCTTTCACCAGGAGAAAACAGAAGCACTAATCGCAAGATGATTACTGAGAGGCAGAAGGGTTATACTTCCTATGATGCATGGTTAGACTCTATATGCTCTTTCAGACTAGTTGCCTGGTGCGAACCTATGAAGCTATAAAGATATGTATTATAAAGGGTGCATACTCCCATAATGATGCTGTGATTGCTTGTCTGTTCTAGTAATACAGGACTAACAGAATACTTAGCAAATTAGAATTCTCATTAGGAAAAATGCATTAATATGGTACTACATATGCTGTATATATACTGTTAAAACTAGATAGTAATCGAAGTTTAGTAAATTTTATTAATTTCACACCATTAAATTACCTGTGCATCATGTATCAAAATAACACAGTGAGAAAAATATTTCAATATACCAGTTTGGTAAGAATGTTATGAGACCCATTCATACATACAGTTGTGCTGAAAATTAGGGTAATTACTACTTGTATTAAATATATAGTAAATGCGGTTATCTGTTGCATTTATAACATTAAAATGATGTGTAATAACATTTAAGGAAAAGAAACTATAAAAAGTTTTTTTTAACTGTATATAAAGTATCCAAGGCATATCTAGCCTTATAGATAGCTCCAAGTCATGGGTTCAGTGAGGATCCTGCCCCAACTTCCACAGAGAACTGTCTGGGTAAGTGACTTACTCTGTGTCACACAAAAGGCAAGTGGATAGTGAAGGATTCAAACCCTGTAATACTGGAAGCAGCTCATTAACATCTCATAGTGTTAATCCTCTCCATTGTCAGACAAAATGTATTGACGACCCCCAAATCCTAACCCTGCATACCACCAGGGACTCTCATACAGCCATGCAAAGTGTGCTTTAGTTTGATGAGTATTAAACACATTATAATTATATGAATACATTACTAATGAAGTCATGACAGGAATAGGTTGCAACCTATACAGAAATGGATAGTTTTTTTACAGTCAACTCAAAAGATACAACACATTTAACTTAACATTCACAATAAGAAGAAAAGGGCAAAAGGATGTCAGAACAGCAAATAAGGATGGTAGTTAGAATATCAGCAAAAGTAATTTGAAACAGGACACACAACATGGCATATGAACAGCAGAGGATGACTGGGAACATGGCTGTGCATTCTCTGTATCAGTGTTAAGACTTTGGGTAATAACAGAGCTGTGCAACAAGCAATAATGCATGACTAGGAGATGAGCATTGTACTTATTACCGACCCATACAACAGTGACAAGATGGGTTGTGGTAAGGAGCTGTGGATGTATTGGCTGTTTTGCATTGCTATTTGAGGGAGGGAAGGCACATGAGTACAAATATACAGAAAATGTGACATCAATTGAGATGCAGAGTGGGGTAAGGAATTCTCAGTGTCAGAAACAATGAGAATTAAAATACTTACTAAGCTAGATGAGCATGTGGGGTAGTAGTGCATCTACAGAGTCTACCAAACTCAGGAAAATAAGGAGGATAACAGACCCTGGTGGATTAGAATACATAAGCAGTGTAGTATGTAGACAGAAATAAATATATGGTATCTGATGCTGACTGGAGTAGACTGTGACATCATACAAATCTGCCTAGACTGAGAAGGGGAAAGGAGTGAGTTGTTGGACTTTGAATGGTTCAGGATCTGGTGCAGACAGACAGACAGAATAGCTTTTTTAATGCTGCCAATAAACAGCTAGAGTAGGTCACCAATGTTCATGTGCTGTTGTGGCTGTTATGTAATAGTCAGAATGCCACACTTTATGTAATGACATCTTCAAAGCAGAAGCTGAATAAGAAAATAGGGTGGAATATTAAGATATTCAGAAGTGGGAATACAACCAACTATGACTTATACACCTTGGGTCATTTTATGGGTTAAGAAAAGTCAAATGGAATGTCTCCTAGATAGCAAGAGAGGAGAAGGTCATTGTGCTAAGTATGAATGCAAGACAAACAATTGTGTCAAAATGTACTACATATACTAATGTTGAAGTAGCAGTGGTTGTAACTTGCTAATGTGCTAGAGATTTATCTTAGATAGCAGTCATTATATTTCTCTGCAAACCTGATTCATATTATTATATCTGTCTTAATCAGATTACAAACCATAGGTGTAATGGGCAAGGTGAACACTCAAGAAACTAAAACAAAAACACATTTCAGTAGCAACAAAATAGATTAAAGAAAATAGAACATAATTATGCCATTAAAAATATGATGTGACTAGTGGGTTCCTTAGGCTTAAGATGATTTGTGATGAAAGAAATGTTATTTTTGTGTTGCTGATTAAGAGTCATTAGATTACAGGGGAGGACATTTTAAGAATAAATTTAACAGTCATGAGATGAGATACCAAATAAGACTGCAAACTGACAAATTCATTGGTTTGAATGAGAAAATTAATAACATTTTTAAAAGAGAGAAAAAGAAGTAAGAGATTTTTTTTTAAGTTGTATTATTATACTTTATAATATTTTGCAGGCAATGATGTAATTAATGTATCAGATGATCTATCATGTAATTTGGTAGTGTGCATTCTGCATTTCAGTGATAAGACTTTGGGTAATAAGAAAGTTGTTAACATGGAGTTATTCTGATGAAGACTTTATAAAATAAAGGACAAAAGCAATCAAGTATGCCTTTACCTTTTTGTTTTTGCTGTTAAAAGGTGTTTTTGTTTTTGTTATGATGCGAAGAAGTGCCAGCTGTGCCAGGGGAAGTAGGGCAGTGGATGTGTAACATATGCCAGCACAACTAGCTGGAAATTTGTAAAGAATTATACATCACTTGAATATCAAACTCATTTGTAAAGTTGCTTGTGTTAAAAATGTATCAACAGTGGGTCCTGCTGGAGAGAAAAGAAATATACATGTATGCCAGGCTGTATTGTTGTAACTGATGAAATGTATATATTTTAACAGAGGACACTAGAAGAGAAGGGGTTAAACTGACCCCAGCTAACTTTAAGAAAAATAGCCTGAAATTAAATGACTTGGTTTAAGCCATAATGATTTTATCTCACAGGTCTGAATGCAGACAGAGACCCAATGTCTGTGAAAAGACTGGACTGGGATCCTGCTCTATTGTCCTTAGTGCTAAACTAATTGCTACCCTGGGGTGCCAGAGAATGGTTTGTTAGTTTCTGCAGGAAGGGTGGAAGTGTTGGAATTGTTTTACTGTTTCCAGATACTGTAATAAACCTTAGCTAAAGTTCTATGTCAGTATTGTGACGCATCAGTGTTAGATTTTGGCTCAGTTTCTAGTGAGAGGGTAGTGTCAGAAACACAGAGTCAGGTGACCAGATGTGATGTCATTTTGTAGCCAGCATTGAAATTCTATTTGAATACTAGTTAGAGATGTGAGGAGTGCATTCTCTTTTTGGACCTGATAAGACACTCATTCGCTTTCATCTTACCTTGCTTTAATAAGTAACTAGGGAATAGTAATTCTTCAGTCAGTTAAAAAATATAGTGAGGTTAGCTAAATGTTTTTTTTTTTCTGCATCGGTCTGAGTCTTTCCATCTGCGTGTGTTATTTTTTTTTATATTCCCTGTGATTGAAACTATGATGTTTATTGTAAACAGATACACAGTATTTTCATGTTTTATTACTATTTATTATTATATATCTACCTTTTATTGTGGCTTGTCTTTTAGAAAATATTTAACCTTTGAGAGTACTTGCATTTATTTAGTAGCACTGTGGCTCCACATTCTGATAGTCTTGTTGCTTGGTTAAACACAACCATTTGTATTAATATTAATTTTACTAAGTGGAATTAGGTACCCTGGTAAGAGCTTTATAGTAGCTGGCTTTGGGTGTTTTGGTGGCAGCAAATCTAACTTATAGTCTGGTTGAAGGAGGCAGAGTGGGTAAGCTGTGCCCAGCCTTTCCCAGGTGGGTGTGTGTGTGAAAATCAAATCTCAAAGAAAGTGTGTGTGACAGCTACTTTGAACTGGGACACTGAAAGCACTGATTTCAGAGAGATGGTTGTAGTGGATTTGGTTTGGAACACCTGGCTAAGGACTTAGCTCTATAGTGCTCCGTAGGGAATCTCATTTGGGGCCTGGAGAGAAAACCCAGCCCCAGGACCTGTGTGTGCATTCTCTGTGTGCTCATAAGGGAAATTGTACTTGGTGCAGAGGGCTGCATCTGAAAATACCATGTGTGTCTATTTTTCCTCACAGTGAGTGTTCTCCAGTAGTTGCAGTGGTGAGGATTGAGGCTCCTTGATCACTGGCCCAGAGGAGGGATGTCACATATTGGTGAGCAGTGGTGTGGATATTGATTAAACCTCTGTAGCTTGTAATCAGTTGTCACTAAAGGTGAGTGTACTCTCAGCAGCCACAAGGTAAACATACGAGTTTCATTCTTCACATTAGTTTTATTTATTTTTTTAGTTTAGTTCAGTCAGGGAAAGCAGGCAAAGATGTCAGCAGAGGATTTTAGCAAACTAACAGTAATTCAGTTTGCTAAGGTGTTCAAATCCAAAGGACTGATGCATGCCAACCTGACTAAAGAAGAAATTATTTCAGCCTTAGTTGCACAGCCTTAGACACAGACGAGCAACCAGAAAGACAAACAGACTGGTGATGAGGATGTGCAGCAGAAGCCTTTTATTGAGAGGACTTAAAAACCTGTCTGGAGTTAAAGAGACTTGAACTGGAGGCAAAATATATAGAATTAGAATCAGCAGAGAGACAGCATCATTTGGAGGCCAAAGAAAAAGAGAAGCAGCATCAACATGAGAGGGACATGCTGACTCTTCGACAGGAACATGGAGGTAATGGTGAAGGGAATAACCAAACCCCAGAAGTGACAAAGGTCAGTACATTTCTTCCACAGTATATAGAAGGTGATAATTTTAATAGTTTTATTCATATATTTAAAAGAGTATGTAAATAGTGGTTTACTATCATTTAATCAGATCGCACAACAGTGAATCGCGGGTATATAGAAGCAAAACCTCAAAACTGAAAATAACAAACAAAAATAAACTCCAAGTGTGGTGACTGTAAATGTTGACTCTGACATTTTTGAACAGTCACCACACTTCTGTGGACACCATTACTGTGCGTTGCACAATAAATAACATGTTTTCAGGGGGGCAAGCCCCCCTGCACCACCCAACTTCCCTGCTACTTAAATATACTAACTCCGGGATAGCACTTGTGAGGGAAAGGGTACATTTCCCGGTCCCCATTATAGTGCAATCTGCATTGAAATGTCAGAACAGCATTCACTGTTGTCAGTTCCAACATTTTTTTTTCGAGTTTTTGATTCAGTGACAGCCAGATTCAAAATGTTGTCAATCACATGAACTGCAATCGACAAAATGATAGTAAACCGTAAACAGTATGATGTTGACCAAGGGCTCTGGGTAAGGTTCCTGACCACCCCCTTACTCCATGGTAAAGCTAAAACTCCTGTTTCTAAATTGTCTAATGCTGATTGTTTAAATTATGGCAAGGTTAAGCAATGCTTATTGGAATGTTTTAAATTAACATCTGAAGCTTGCGGAAAAAAAAATTTGTGAGCATAGATTTAGGGCACATGAAAGTGTATGGGATTAAATTGCTGAGCTAATCACTTATTTTCATAGGTGGATGAGTGGGTGTCAGGTCACCACTTTTGAAAGGCTGGCAGACCTTTTGGTGAGAGAACAAGCCTTTTGCACTTTACCTGAGGACATGAAAATCGAGTTGGCAGACCAGGATTGTAACTCTGCAGATGAGCTGGGGAGAAAATGGGATCTCTACTTGGTAAACAGGGCACCACTGCACAAGAAGGGAATACCCAATGCTGCACATGGATATAAGGGAACCCCTGGTGGGCAGCCTAAACTACCCCAACAGAGTCCACCAGTAAAATGGGAAACCACTAGTTCAGGTACACATCCAGGATCAAGGTTTAAATGATTTAAATGTAACCAGAGGGGTCAATGTAGCATACAAATGCCTACTGAAGCAAGGTGGGGACAAATGTGAGGGAGCTAGTAAGTGGGAATAACAGCATGCCAGTGGCAAGTTGTCTGGAGACAACAAGGGTACCAAACTATCACCAGAGTTTGTATAATATCTTAGTGGATAGAACACAGGCCATTGCCAAGAGAGACAGAGCTTCTGACATAACCATTATGAAGTCCGCACTGATTAAAAAGGAGCAGTACATCCTTGGGCAGTCCACTCCAGTCAGAGCTTTAGGAGTGTCTCCATTCCAAATACCTTTGGCCAGGGTTCACCTTGACTGGGAGGGTGGAAAATGAAGCAAGCAAGTATGTGTGTTTGAAGATATCCCTGCAGATGTCTTGATAGGGAATGATTTGGATAATGCAGTACCTTGTGTGCATGCAGTTACATGCAGTCAGGCTTGGCGACAAGCATGTGGGTCTAGTAGCCTGAGGGAGACCCAGACAGATTCCACACCTGAAGCTAGAGCTGGTGATGTGGCTATTTCAGGGAGGGAGCTACCCTGTAGTAGTGAGCCTGAAGTTGAGCCACAGCTGCTGGTAGGTCCTGATGTTCCCTTGGACAGGGTGACTACAGCGGCAGAGGTGAGTGGTAGTACCCAGGCTAAGAATGAGGCACCCCTGTCAGAAGATACCGGATTTCCTGTAGAAAGGGGACATACCTCTCAACTGTACAGAGTTTTGCAGAATGTCCAGATTTTTGTCTCATATTTTTGGTCTGATTCTCATAAAATTGTGGTTTTCGGGCAAATCACTGGTAAATCTTTGAGGTTTGAAGTCAGAAAATAATAGACATTTGATTTTCAGACTTATTATACCTTTCAGAAAATTCATGCTAATGCAAAACCTGTTAAGGTATCAACTTTCTAAGTTTGTAAGAGGAATATTTAAAAAGTGTCCCTATTTTGGGCCTTTGTCCCCCCATTATTTATGGCTTTGTTCAGATTTCTTGCTCTTAAAGGTTGAGAGGTATGGCTGGGAAGGGTCACAAAGGTAGAGTTGAGACAGGTTCAGCTCTCGGACCCTATGTTGCAAGACTTGAGGGAGATAGCTAAGGAGGCACCTGATTCTCAAGGAAAAGGGGACTCTGTATACTGGAACAAACGGTTACTGTATAGAGAGTAGACCCCTGAGGGAGGGCTAGAGGGTGAGGTAAAAACAGCAGTCAGTAATGCCCAGAGCCTACCATGTGGCACTTCTAGCCATAGACCATGACATTCCTTTTGCAGGTCATATGGGCATAAAGCATACCAAGAGATGTATTATGCAGAACTTTTATTGGCCTCGGATTGCAAGGGATGTAACAGGATACTGCAGGACCTGTGATCAGTGCTAAAAAGTAGGCAAGGCAGGAGACAAGGCTGAAGCTCCTTTGATGCTTTTGCCTGTGATTGAGGAGCCATTATAGAGGGTAGCTATGGATATTGTGTGGCCTCTGATTACCCCAAGTTCCACAGGGAAGAAATATATCCTAGTGGTAGTAGATTATGCTATTAGATACCCTGAAGTGGGGGCTCTGACCTCCATCAAGAGAGAGATATTTCCAGCAAGGTAGGATTCTAGAGAGAAATACTGACTGACAGAGGTGTAAATTTCATGTCCGACCTGCTGGCTTGTCTATGGGAGCACTGTGGGGTGAAGCACCTAAAGACCACTCACTACCACCCCCAGACTAATGGTCTTGTGGAGAGGGTAAACTCTACATTGAAGACCATGCTAGGGGCATTTGCAGACCAGTTTATGAGAGAGTTGACAAATATTTTCCTCATCTGCTGTTTGCATACAGAAAAGTACCCCAGGAATCTGCAGGTTTTTCACCCTTTGAATTGCTGCATTGGCATAGGGTGAGGGGGCCCTTGGATTTGATTCATAATGAGTGGGAGGGTGAGTGTGAATCCCACAAGGAGTCTGTCATGACATATGTCCTAAACCTCAGGACAAGGCTTATGGAACTCATGGGCTTGGCCCAGGAGAACCTGGCAGGAGCCCAACAGCAGAAAAAGGTCTGGTATGACCAAAATGCTCAAGCCCGAGCGTATGCTGTGGGACAGAAGGTTATGGTGCTCATTCCTGTGAGACAGAATAAACTGTGGGCAGATTGGGAAGGACTCTTCAAAGTGGTAAGGAAAGTCAGTGATGTTATCTGCATGGTAAATGGCTAAGCAGGAGGCAGGGCTACAAACTGTACCATGTTAATATGTCGAAGTCTTAACATAATAGGGAGGCCCTTGTGCTGAGTATTTGCAGTGGATGGCAAGAGGAGTCTAAGAGGGATCTGGTGACTGATCTTCTCAGTGAGGCTGGGACTGACACCTCAGTAGAAGGGGTAGCAATGTCCCAGCAGCTCTCCCCTACCCAGGTTTGAGAAATCCAAGCAGTGTTACAGGAGTTTGGGGACATGTTTACTGGGAAATCAGGGTGCGCCAACCTGGTGCAGCACCATGTGGATACAGGACCCCAAAGGCCTATTAAGCAGGCACCTTATAGGGTGCTGAGAGAGTCAAACAGACTCTGAGGGAGGAGATACAGGAAATGTTGGAACTGGGAGTAATCCAGGAGTCCATCAGTCCCTGGTCATACTTTCAGATTTGTTGCATGCCATTATAAAGGAATGTACAAAGCAATCGGGTCAGTAATGTGTTAGAACTTGGTAGAATATTGTCATGGATATTTATAGTGAGTGTTACTTGTTTCATCCTGGAGAGCTGATTTCACAAAGGTGAGAATTGAATAGAAAGGATTTCAGAAGAGGACCTTTACATCTCAGGGCAGTCGTACTGTCTTAGATGGGATGGGAGACTATTCTAAAGATTGAAAACAGGTCAAGTATAAGTAATTCCCAAATGAGTTATGCAGTTTTTGAGTGCTGATAGCAGATGTAATTTCTGATGTGTTTTATTGATCACTTGTTGAATGTGAAGACTGAAGTTCAGATTTTCAGTTGAAATTACTCCTTGCAGTTTAAAGTGGGGGGGGACTTCTAATCTGGTGTGGCTAGATGAGTTAATCATGACAAAAGTTTTCATAGGTGTGTAAGTTTTTGGAGGTGTGTAAGTTTTTGGAGTGATTAACATCGGTTTCGATTTTGAGGAGGTTAGCAACAGATGAGATTGTTGTAGCCAATTTTCTATGAATGAGAAGGTGAGCTGTATCATGATTTATAATTCTGTAATAGAATTTGCAAAGCAAATAACAGCTGAGTCATCCACATAGTGTAGTAAGATTTCTTGTCCAGATGCTGTCACCAGGGCATTTATAAAAATATTGAATAAGTGAGGGACTTACGACTGATCCTTGAGGAACACCTACTGTTACAAAAATATATGTAGAGATTGAGTATTGCCACCTGGCAAATTATGATCTGTTATTCAGGTAAGTAGAGAACCATGCCAAAGATAAGTGGGAAACACTTAGATCTGTGCAGGGTTGCCAGACGTCCGTATTTGAGTGGGATTGTCCCGGGATCAGCAACCCGATCCCGTGTCCCGCACTGCCGGTTTAAATCCCGGCGAAACAGCCCTCTACTTTTTTTTTTTTTTTTTTTTTTTTTATTGGCTCATATACCGGCATACGGGCCAATCAAAAATCGCTAAATACAGAGCTGCTTGTGTTTAATGCAGAACATCAGGCAGTTCCGCATTAAACACAGCTCCGTTTTGCGAGTTTTTTGATTGGCTCGTATACCGGCATACGGGTCAATCAAAAATTGCTAAACGCGAAGCTGCTTGTGTTTAATGTGGAACATCAGGCAGTTCTGCATTAAACACAGCTCCATTTTACGAGATTTGTGATTGGCTCTTATACCGGCATACGGGCCAATCAAAAATTGCTAAACATGGAGCTGCTTGTGTTTAATGCAGAACATCAGGCAGTTCTGCATTAAACACAGCTCTGTTTTGCGAGTTTTGTGATTAGCTTGTATACCAGCATAAGGGCCAATCAAAAACCGGTAAACACGAAGCTACTTGTGTTTAATGCGGAACTGCCTGATGTTCTGTATTAAACAAAAGTAGCTTAGTAGCTCCATGTTTAAAGACCTTTTTTTTTTGGTCCTCACTTACCGTGAAAGACCTTTTTTTTTTTGTCCCTACCTGGCCATTCGGAAATCTGGCAACCCTGGATCTATATTTTCGTGGATTTAGTATATGCTATCATTTCAACGTTTGCAAATTGGAAAGTGGTCTTGGAGTATAGTGATAGTCCCAGATTGTTGGAGCTGACAATGACAATGCCATCTGCTTTCTTAGTTTTGTGGTTAAATCTAATAATATAATAGCCACTGGGTCTGGGTAATATTTGTTCATCCTGTATTTTAGCTTTGAGCCATGTTTCAGTTATTATCAGGATGTCAGGAAGATGAACAGACCATGCTGCTTTGCTTGGGATGGTCTGTACCTGTCCCCCATACCTCTTAACCTCTTAAAACAAGACATCTGGGTAGAGTCATAAATAAAAGTGGGACAAAGACCCAAAAAATAGGGACAATTTTTAAATATTGCTCTTACAAACTTAGAAAGTTGATAGAATAACAGGTTTTGCATTAGGATGAATTTTCTGAAAGGTATGAAGTCTGAAACTCAAACGTCTGTCATTATTTTCTAACTTCAGTCTTTAATGATTTGCCACTAATTTGCTAGAAAACCACAATTTTATGAAAAATGGACCAAAAATATGAGGCAAAAATATGGACAGTCTGCTAAAATCTGTACAGTTGAGAGGTATGCTGTCCCCTCTAGGCATTCAAATATTAGTTAACACATTGTCCTCCCCATAGTGCCTTATTTAGGTAATGTCAAACATAAAAGTACTTCTGACAGAGCAAATCAAAACCAAGAAAATCTAAAGGGATTACTGCTCAATGCTAGGAGTCTAAACAAAAAACTGCACTTGCTACAAGCTCTCCTCACCCTAGAGAATGCTGATGTCTGTGCTGTCACTGAGACATGTTTTAAAGTCACAGACAGCACACTGGCATTGCAAGGCTATAATGTTTTCCACACATTTAGACCAGCTACCACACAAACAAGGAGTAAAGCTGGAGATGTCTCATACATTCATAGATTCATAGATTGTTACTAGGGTAATGAACCCGGAGGCCTTTCTAAGCCTAGCCAAATTTTCCTGAAAGAATAATGATGTCCTGTTTCCAAATAGGACATTGAGGGCCAGACATGTATAAGCTACCTCTGTCCCTAAGGGACACAAGTGCCAGACCCAAAGTTAATTTGCTATTCCCCATCCACTGGTCTAGGTTGCACTTAAACTGGGTAATAGGCAAACTCAGCTTCACTTGGATTAGAAGCTTGTTCCATCGGACATGCAGTCTTTAGGACACACATCTGTCTTTCCAGCATGTTCTGTTCAAGTCACAGACAAAATTCAAGTCCTTAGACCTCGTATGTCTGGTACTGCTTGACTTACAAATATACATAATTCATAACTACATTAACTACCGCACACTTCCCCTAAGGAGATATACCCAAACAAAATAAATAATAGTTAGGCATGGATCACCCATCAGCAATCTGTAGGAGACTGGGTAGAGGGGAAAGTGCTTTAAGGCACTCTGTGTAAGGCAGGTTTGCTATGCCTTGTATTGTTTTTGTAAAGAACCTCTGAAGTTGTTGCAGAGAGCATGGTACTCTATGATTGGTCTGACAAGGGCAGAGTACAGCGAGATAATGACTTCTTTGGACTTAGATGTCCTGCCCTTACATATAGGTTGTGCAATATGAAAGGATTTCTGCACCACTGTGATCACCTGGTGGTCAAATATAAGTCCACTGTCTAAGTGTGTACCCAGATCCATGACAACTGGGTTGACTCTTAGGGATGTATAATCAACATGATAATTAGCCGGCATGGTTGACTTCCCAAAGGATACAATTATGCATTTCTTAGCACTAAGTTTAAGACTACAGCTTTTGCACCATTTGTTAGTGATAGCCTTCTTGAAGAATGCTACTGTCTGCAGGGAAGTCGATGATAACCCCCAGCTAACAATCATCAGCAGACTTAGTCAGTCATAAACCTTCAGTGTTTACTTCCACTTCAGAGAAATAGATGCAAAAAAGGAGTGGTCCCAGTACCAAGCCCTGGGGGACTTTGCTAGTGACTGTCCTCATTGTGGAGGTGGCATCTCCTATTCTGACCTCTAGGGTCTTATCAGTGAGCCAGTGGGTGATAAAAGGGTTTATACCTAATTTAGTGAGCTTGGCTATAATGCCTGAGTGTGGTATTGTATCATAAGCCTTGGCCAGGTCGAGGTAAGCTGTGTGCCCAGCCTTGCCCTCATCCATTGCTTTGATGACCCTCTCAAAGAAGTCCACCAGATTTTATAGGCATGATCTTCCTTTAACAAAGCTGAACTGTTATGAGCCCAGTGTTTGCAGGTAACCTGTGTCCTCATTTATCATGTCCATGATGATTCTTTCCATGGATTAACATATAAGGCTCATCAGACTTATGGGCTTGTAGTTACCCGGATTGGTGGTTGGACCTCCTTCGTGCAGGGAAATGACTGTAGCCATCTTTCATTCCTTAGGCACAAAGCCTGACTGTAGGGTGCAGTTGAAAAGTGATTCAACTGGGGCCCATCAATGCAGTGTTTTTGGCCCTAGAAAGTGCATTGAAAACCTGTTCCCTTGTAATGGTTGGGGACTTGTGCTATGCAGTATTTCCTTTGGACTATCGGGGGGAATGGGGAGAGAAATTTTAGCTGAACCTGTGAGCCAAATGTTTGGCAATGGCCTCTGGTTCAGTGTGGGTGATGCTATTTACAATACGTTCTGCTCATGGTTGCATTTGTTTTCCTTGAGGTTACAAACATAGCTGCAGAAGGCTTTCTGGTTGTCCTTTGCCTGGAAAGTTATTTTTTCTTCAAATTTACCCTTGGAGGTATTAATTAACTCTCTTAGTTGCCTGTGTAGATTGGTTGTGATTTTTAGTATGTTGGGTGTTATTCCTCCTATGCTTGGCCAAGATTTTTTTCTTTTGTTGTATAACTGATGGATACTGTGATTCCCCTGGGGTGGCTTGTCTTTTGAGTGTATCTTATTCTTAATAAAAGTGGGCACAGCTCGCTCTATACAGATCTTAGTATGGCTGTACAGGAATTTTGTAAATAGCTCAGCATATGCTGTGTTGTTTACTGGGATTGTAGGTGCTTGGAGTTTAGCCAAGGTGTCATTTAGTAGATAGAGGTTAGCTTTGGAATGGTTCCTAAAGGTTTTTTTGTTTCTCTTGGTCCCTGGATTTAATTTTTATTTCAAGTAATACTGCCTTATGGTCAGATCTGATGAATGAAGACATTGCATTGGGCGAGGAACATCACTCCTCCATATTTGTGAGTACAAGGTCAAGGAAGTTTGTACCTCTGGTACGAGAATGGACTAACTGTTCCAGGATGTTGGCATTAACACATTTAGGAATCACTGGCTTGTGCATTAGAAGTGGTGTAGGATTCCCAGTATATAGAGGGGTAGTTAAGATCGCCCATGAGGATAGCATTAAGTTCAATGATGAGAATGTAGTACATTCAGATAGGTAGTATGGGTTTCCTGCTACATGGAGGGGGACGTATAGCTTGCAAGGATATGATACGAGAAACTGTTTATGGTGAGATCCACATAATATCAGTTCCAGTGGGTCATGCACTAACTAGTCTGGATGTGAGATTGCTTTTAATACATAGCAGCTAGTCTAAAAGTGTGAAAGGCATTATAACCTTACACTGGTAGGGGACTCTCAGTGACTTTAAACCATGTCTCCATTATTACACACATGTCTACACTCTTCAGGGAGAGGAAGGCTTGCAGGAGGGGAGCTTCTTCTTGACGCTTCTAGCATTGAGCATTACCACCTTCACTTATTCCTTCATAGGGTCAGTTAAGTCGGAAGGTTTATCAGTTTGGCATTGCCTAGAAAAGGCAGTATGAGGATGGAAATGGTATTTGCCAATATCTGAAAGCCTAGAGGGAATAAGTGCATAACATCCCTGACAAAGTAGCGTGGTCTGTCAACCATATCCTCCCAGGCTGTCATACATTGTACCCACTTGGATTAACACCATAAGCTAAGTCAATTGTTAAAATCAATCATTTTCTTTGGTAAAATGGCATCATCCTTGGAGAAGATAGTATGCTGTTCAGTGCTTGACTCATACCTACCTGTGACACATAATCAGGGAACTTGATCATGTCTTGTTTCATATAGTCAAGGAAGGTACATCTCAAGTCATTAACACCCATGTGGACTATGACAGTCATATGATACCTGTGATTCAATGACCTGAGTGCCTGTGTAACTTGATGGATCCTAGACCCAGAAAGGCAGCTAACCATGACTCTGTCCTTACTCAGTCTAGTAAGGGGGACATCAGTGTGCCTTACTATAGAATCACCAATTACTACAAAGTTGGTTATGTGTTGGTTTGCCTTAAGGGCTTAGCAGTAGAAGCACTGGATACAGTGTTACTATGTGTAGCTGTGTGTGGTGTTTTAATGGAGGGTTTATGTGATGCCTGCTGTTTTTATTGTGCTGTGCAGAAGGTCTTAATGCTTTAGAAAGATTATCTGTAAATGCCTTTAGCAGATTTATGAGTAGAGGCTTTTCCCCTCTGCAGTAGGCATGGCACAAGTGTCTCTGCCAACCCCATAGGACTAGTTTTGGTTGCATGAGAGAGTTTTGCCTCCAGCTTTAAAGTGTAGTTACACCTCTCATATATTGTTTTATTAAGAATAAGTGGGTTGTCAGTGTACATGAGGCAATTGCTACAGTGCCTCAGTTTATCCATCTCAAACAGGCTGGCCACAGAGCAAATCAGGAAGTGTATATCCATGGCTACTGACCTATTAAAGGAGTAAGGGAAATTAAAATACTGAATAGGTCAGTAACATAAGTAACTCCATTTGTAACACTCAACTATGTACAAATTAGATGTTCCAGTTAAAAAAAAAATCTGTCTAGACAGTAAGGGTATTTTAAGGGAAATTTACAGTGTGAGAGATTGGCATATTCCCAGATTACAAGGGGAAATCATACTGCAAGATATCAGTGTCTATACAGATTCCCTGCTAAGAGCTGCTGTCCAGAGAACAACAGTTCTAACTGAAGACTGCAAAAAAGGTTAAAAAGGGCATATATTCAACACAAAAGCACTCAGTTAATGCAGCTGTGAAAAACAATGTAAAAATAAGTGCCAAAACAGTAGACATGGTAATGTAAGTCTTATCTTGTTTGTAGGTTATGAGCCAAGCATTGTATTGTGAACTTTAAATGGCAAACGAAATCTGATTAAAACACACACACACACACACACACACACACACACACACACACACACACACACACACACACACACACACACACACACACACACACACACATGTAACTCCCTGTGGCCAAACAATAACAGCACACTGTTCTTTCTTTTGGGCTAGAAAATGGCTCATATCCCCTCTACACTCACTAAAGTGGAACCAAGGCAGTTCTAACTAAAGACTGTAAAAAAAAAGTAAAAAAAGTGCAGATATTCAACACAAAACACTCAATTAATGCAGCTGTGACAAAACAATTTGAAAACAAAAGTGCCAGAATAGTGGCTATGATAATGTTGAGTCTTAGCTTTTGTTGAATTACTACTATTTGCCTCTACAGTAAATATACCCCGGGTCTATTTCAGTTCAGCAAAAATCCATTTCAGTGAATACCAAAAGAGCAACACATATTAATCGAACTGTGAATAGACCGACCGCACTAAACTGCGAAATTTAAAACATTGAACGGTCATGGTCGGCCAACCCTACCACCCACTACATACTACCTACCCAAACAAAATAAATAAACCACATACATACACTAACCAAACCCTACTCCTAACCCTAAATTAAAGCACCAAAACCAACTTCTAACCCTACACTAAACCCCACATACACAACTATCTATGCACTATCCTTAACCCTTCCCTAACCCTAAGGTCCTTAACTACCGCACACTTCCCCTAAGGAGATATACCCAAACAAAATAAATAATACACATAAATTTAACAAAACCCTACTTCTAACACTACACTAAACCCCACATACACAACTATCTATGCACTATCCTTAACCCCTCCCTAACTCTAAGGTCCGTAACTACCGTACACTTCCCCTATGGAGATATACCCTAACAAAATAAATAATACACATAAATACATTTAACAAAACCCTACTTCTAACACTACACTAAAATCTTACATACATTACCTATCTATACACTTACCTTAACCCGCACCCTACCCTAAGGTTCATAACTATCGCACACTTACCTTACGGAGCTATACCCCTCAGATGGGCCAACCAAAACTTCGACATTTTGGATTTCGCTGTTTTGGACGTTCGACATTTACATAGTTTACACAATATGTGTCGATCATTTCGTATTGATGGAAATGGCGTTTCGATCTTCTGATAGGGACCCATATACTCCAAAGCTTGTCAAACAGGATGATGCACGTTCAAATCACCATAGGCAAAATCCCATAGCACTTCCTTGCAAGTGTAGGTCCTCTGTTGATTCAGGAAACCTATAACACATATGTAAGTTTACTGGAAACACTCACCATCCAACCCAATAGCATATTCATGAATGAATTTAATTACCCCACTATTAATTGGGAATCGTATATGACACCAAGCATGCAGATGCTCAGATTCCTGGATTTTGTAAATACAAACTCCATGGACCAGATTGTCAATATGCCGACGAGAGGGCAAACATACTAGATCTGGTTCTCACTAGTATGTGAGAGTGCTGCACACCCCCTACTGTAATGTTCTCCCTGGTAAGACTCCAAACAGTCTTTTTTGAATTAAAAATAAAACCCAGAACCCCAGTTAATAATGGAATGTTCAGGAACTACTACTCTAAGTTTAACTTCCTACTGTGTGATAACCTGGCATAATTTTAAGTCCCCATAAACCCTGAGAACACTGCTGCCTATATTGTACTGTTGAACTGAGAAAAATAATTGTGAGTCAACCAACATGGTCCAGACAGGATAAACTTCTGTTGAATACCAATAATGTATAAAGTCTGTTTTATTGAAGAAGGTTAGCGCTTTCGTGGGGTTACCGCTTCATCAGACCAAATACAAAAGTGTGTTAAAACACAGAGATATTTAAAACATAAAACTATAGGCGGTGTTCAACAGAAGTTTATCCTGCCTGGACCATATTGGTTGACTCACAATTATTTTTCTCAGTTTGGTTGTTTTGCTTGTGAGTCTCCTTTAGCAGTGTGGTTAGCTTATTTTTGCCTTTTTATATTGTACTGTTAACAGAATCCCTGTGCAACCATGTTAATAGTTGCATATAGTCAACTCTTCCCAGCAGCAATAGGCAATACACAGTTATGTGCAGAACTCCTTGTTGATTGGAGCCACCTATACTGAGCCAGAAGATATAGAAAACTTGCTGGCAGACAAATTTATCTCTAACTATACACCTTTAAACCCCTCAACCTCCCCTCAGGAAGTACCATCAAATATAATTCCACATACAGTCACTAGGTAAAACATCCTCAATTCTCTCTCTAAGGCCAAAAACACTGCATTGATGAACTCAGAAAATATTCTAGCATGCCTTCTAAATAGCATGAAACATGCTCTATTAGGTCATCTGGAATCATTATTTAACTGTAGCTTCTAAACAGGCTTTATCCTCCTGAATGGAGAACAGCAATAGCCATCCCTCTGCACAAAGGTAGGTCATCTACAGACCCTGGTAGCTGCAAACCCATAAGTCTCACTAGTTTCATATGCACATCCGTGGAATGAATTTTCATGGAAATGATCAGTAATGACATAGGAACTCTCCAGACACTGGACTTAACCCAGTTTGGTTTCATCAAGGGCAGGTCATGCCTACTCAACCTGGTGGACTTCTTTTGGAAGGTCACCAAAGCTACCCACTGGATGGCCACCTGGCTCATAGACAGGGCCCAGGAAGTTAGAATTTTGGAATCCATCTCTACAAAGAGGCCAATCACAAGTGAAGTCCTTCAGGGATTGATTTTGGGACCACTCCTTTTTGGCATTTACTTCTCTGAAGTTAAGTCCAATGTCAAGGGCCTCTGGCTGACCAAATTTGCAGATGATTGCAAATTAGGTGCAATGATAGAATCCCCCACTGACACTAATGTTCTCAAGAAAGGGCTGACACAGACAAGTAACTTGTGCCAGAGCCATGGACTAAAATAAATGCCAAGAAATGCATAAAGTATTATCTGGGAATTCATCCACCCCTGGTAACTAACATATTTTATAACACACCCCTAAAGGTCAACCCAGTAGTCATGTACTTGGTGACATAGATAGCTGGTAATCTAGCCTTTGACCATCACATGGCTACAGTAGTGAGGAAATCATTTTATGATGTGCAACATATAAACAAATGTATGGCATCTAGGTCTAAGGAGATCATTGTTCCACTATATTCAGCATTCATCAGACCTAACATTGTAAAATGCTCCCTTTGGTGTGTACCTAACCAGGTACATCCAGCAATTGGAATGTCCAGAGAGGTTCCTCCCTAACAGAATACAGGGAATAAATAACATGCCCTGTGTAGATCACCTCAAAGCCCTATCCCTGTATTCTGTCTCCCACAGGCTGTTGAGGGGAGATCTATGCCTGGCATAAAAGGTATTGTCAGACTCCACTGTGATGGACCTCCTGCATATTCACAAAACAAACAGCACCAGAACTACCCATTCTAAAGACTTAAACCTTGCCTGTAATATAAATAAGATCTGCTGGAGAGACTGGCATGCATCCCAGAGACTACTCCTTCTCTGGAACAGGCTCTCCATCCATCCATGTGAAGCATAGTTCCTCCCTAACCCAATTCAAGTGTAACTTGGACTACTGGGCAGGGAACAGGAAATGCATCCCTGGTTTATCACCTGTATCTCTAATGGACACAGGCAGCCTGTAAATGATTCATCTCCCAGGCCCCTGCTTGTTCATAGATAAGTATTAGGCTAGCTGCCCTTGTGGACCATTTTAAGCCTAGCTAATTCCCCCCAAATGTGAGAATCAAACCCTGTATCCTGTGTTTATGAGGTAAACATCCTAACCATTATGCCAACTCTCCCAAGCCTCTGCCTACACTTATCAAGGTTACTATAACTTGTCAGAGTTTTGCCATACACAGCTTGGCTTAATAAGTCTCTAGCAGTCATTAGCCTAGTACTGACCTATGAACCTATGAAGAGATATATTGGAGTGATATTCAGACAATTTGTTACAGATACTTCTGAAGTTAATATGATATAGCCAAAGTCTTGTATTATTTTAATGATTTGAGCATTTAGTGTTGAATTATTGATGTCAGTTGAATCTGTAGGGATGAGATTTGAGTGAATGTCACCACCAAGTCTAATGTTTTTGTGATTTAAGAAGGTTCTAACCTATATGATATCTATAAGTTTTGCCTTGTGTTTTAGGTTTGGGCATAAGAAGTTTATTCAGTTTTGCATGTCAATTTTTGTTAGTCAATATAGGTTATATTAAAGAGGTTTGGGTCAGAAGTGACTTTATAGTTATGCATACAGACTCCACACACTCACCACACTGGAGAGGAACAGGGTAACTATACGCTGCTTGACCTGGGCCAGGATCTGTGATGTTACAAGGGCTCTAAGATCCTTTAAGCTAGACAAACATGACTATGACCTAGTGGTGATCCATATGGGAGTGAAAGTCCTGAGGTCTTCAATCCAGAGGGACATGTAGACAGTGATATGATAGAACTTAATATGCATGTGTTAGAAGTAGGAAAGGCAATGGTCTTGAGCAGTATCTTGTCTTCACCAAGAATGATGTCTCATTACAAAGACAAGGCAATTTGACAAGTAGTTAGTGTCATTATAGATAGATCCAGTTTGTGCCTGTCTGGGATTTTATGGTAAATAAGACTTCCTGTTTCACCAAAAATGTATTACACTTTTAATACCAGGGCTTCTTGATACTGGTTAAAGCTTGTGCTGCCCCCATAGTGCTTTTTTTAGGCAGTGTCCCCTACTGGACATTCTTACAAATAAAATTCAGTCTCATATTTCAACATCAAGATAGCACTACTCAATGCTAGGAGTCTAAATAGAAACATGGCAGAACTTGAGGCCCATCTGCCACTTGAATATATTCACACTGGCATAGTTATTGAGGCATGGTTGCAGTGCAATGACAGCACTCCCTCTTCGCCAGAGTTTAGTGACTATCATGCTTTCAGACCTTGGAAAACTGTTGGGGAGTATTCATATTTTGTTATAAACCATTACTTTATATCAGATTGCAAACAACCTCAACTTGAGCTCATGGAGATCAAAATAACCCTTAACAAATCCAACTATAATTTCTTTGGTAGCTATAGATCCCTAGCAATGTCACTGAAGGACCACAGAAATTACGTCAATTCCATTAAGGCATTAAATATCATACTGAATGCCTAATGACTAAGGGACTTCAATTATCCAAGCAATGGTTGTCTCACACCTCTAAAAATCATTATACTCATCATTTCCTAGACTTCATTGACACCAGTACAGTGCAGCTAATTGTAAATCTACTCACAAGGGCCTCTAATACCCTTGATCTCATCCTTGCTTGCACCCTACTCTGAATCTATTCATCCTTCATTAAGTCTGACCACAAATCAGTTATCTTCTCTGCCAGGCCAAATGTTACCACCCCACCACCAAATGAGACCATCTGTTGGGACTTCTCCAAGGCAAACCTACTTCAATTTGCAGAAGACCTATGCCAAATTCGCAACAATCCCTTCCAAATGGACCCAGCTGAGAGGGCTTCTGTATTCATCTCTGAGTTTTACCATCAGCTGAACAGTTGCATAGAAAGTTTTGTACGCATCGACTCAAAATATAACTGTAAATTCAGAATTAAACTTCTCTTGTGAAACTCCTGTATTAATAACATACAACAAAAGAAGGAAAATAAAGAAAAGTTGCAAAAAATTCACATATCCCTGCCTTAAAACTGCACTGAAACATGACAGCGAGGAACTTAAAAATACTATTACAAAATGTAAAGCAGAGTATGAACTTAAGGTTGCTACAGATTCCAAAGGAAACAACAGATCTTCCTTTGGTTATATAAGAAAATGAAGGAATAATATCCAATACTGCATTGAGCTTATCCATAATCCATAATCCATAATGATAGCACCCATTCTTACTCCATGGATATAGCTAATATATTAGCAGACAGATTTAGTGTTACATTACCCCTCCTACCCACATTGTTGCCTGTGTTATCCCTAAGAACTTAGTTTCTGCTGTAATCACCTTGCAACAAGTCTTAAAATCCCTGTCAAAGGCTGACAATAATATTTTTTTATGGGACTAGATAACATACCACGCTGCATTGTCATTAGTGCCAAGTATACATTATCTGAGAATCTACTTAAACAGTGCAACATCAGCCTGTTTACATGGTTTGTTCATGATACCTGGAGAACAGCCGCAGTAACTCCCCTACACAAAGGTGGCATCTGTAAAGACATGGGTAATTCTAGACCCATCAGCCTCTCCAACCTTATATGAAAAGCAGAAATACACAACTTAGAATTGATCTAGGTCCCAATCAGTTTGGTTCTTTGAAAGGCAGGTCCTGTTTCTGAACCCAGTAACCATCTTTGAAAAGGGTACAGGGACTGTAGACAATGGTCATTCTCTGCAGACTGCTTATCTCACCCTAGGGGCTTTTAGCACTATCCCCCATGCTGGTATTGTTGATAAATTAGCCAAACTTAATATAAACCCCTACATACTCCACTGGATTGCAAACTGGCTGTCCAACAGATCACAAGGGGTGAAACTCATTGGTTTCATCTCTGAATGTAAATCTGTAAGTGATGGGGTTCCACAGGGATTAGTTCTGAGACCCCCTCCTGTTTGGCATTTATTTTGCTGACATCCAAACCAATATCCAAGAAGTGTGATTGACCAAGTTTGCTCATGACTGCAAAATGGGCACTGTTACTTGCTCATCCATTTACACAAAATAGCTTCAGCAAGGACTGAAATATGTAAATACACAGTATATATTAACATCATCTCATATTGGGTAGTAGAGTTCCCTGCTGAACTTTTTACTAGACCTTGGAAAATCACATTGTAACGAAAGGACCAAGAGCAGAAGATTTACAGGAGTCTGAAAGTGCAAAAAAAATAGTATCTGTGTCAAGTACCTCACCATTCAACAGTAGAAGATAGTTAATTCTTCAAAGAGTTATCTGCTTATTAAATTAGGAAATCTAACTTTGATTGTTGCGTATCTTAGTTTAACTTATTTCTGTTGTTGTGTTTGCAGTGATGCTATGTGTACATAAATGTGGAGGATCCAGGAAATACATATATGACAGAGAATGAGGAGTGGAATGGCAGAAATAAGGAAAAGAAAACTGGTAAAGTATAAGGTGCACGTGGGTAGTGACTTGTGTTGTGTTGGTGGTGGGCCTTATTTTAGGTAGTATACTATATGATCTACAAGATGGCTGCCAGTGGAAGTGAGGATAGATATATAGAATTCTAAATTATAAACTAACAGAAAGGTGTAATGTGGAAAGTGAAGGATTAAGTAAGTACTCATAGCTCACCCAGAGATATGGTAGCTGGTAGAGACAGGAGAAAAACATAAAATGTGGGAGGGTATAGATGAGCCTAGAGAAAGTCTATATTTAAATTATGGAGACATGAAGGTTAAAAAAAGGTAAGTATTTTAAAGAAGAGAGTTAAGTACTGGAGACACAAAGGTTAAACAGGTAGGTACCGTGGAGAAAAGAATTTATGGGTAATGAGCACGGAGAAGCAGTTCTTACTGTCAACTGTGTAGAATGAAACAGGCAGCATGGGTGAATATTAAGGATTAGGTGAAAGAGAAAGCAGGGAGGCTAACAGGGTAGTTTAAAACAAAGGGAGGTGGATAACAGAATAGCAGAACATTTTGGAAATGGGAGATTTAGATTACAGTTTAGAATTACAAAGTTACGAGAACAAACAAGAAATGAATAAAATAGCATAAAGTACAAAATAACTAAAATGTATGTCCAGTTATAATTCAAACTTCAAAGTATGAAAATCTGTAACTCAGACAACTACACCATCAGGACAGAGTTCTGGACATCTGGGAATAATAACCTACAATAAGCAATTCAACATATACTGTCTTTCAAATCACCTGATCTGTTTTTGTTACATTATATAAAACGCACCCAAGAATGAAAAATAGAGGGTTAGAATATCAAGAGTATTACAGAGAGCAAGCCTTCTTTCATCTCACAGAAGAACACATTTCATGGTCTATTTTTTTTTTTCACTTACTCCCTAAATCATTAATAAGAATATTCACTAGATGGCACAATTGTGTTTTCTCTGACTTAAAAGGAAAACCAGCTTTATAGTCAGTAGAGTACCAAAGAGAATTGCGACAAGCAGCTCTCACAAGCCAAGTAATATTGACTTATTTGCAGGATTTCTCATAAACTTTAAAAAACTAAAAGCAAAATATTGTGACAGCATCAGTATTTCTTCACTGTCCTGTGTATCAAATGACATTTGGTAAACTGATTCAGCAAGATCATTGTCAGCTGTACTATTAGTAAATATTTGTGAAGCTATACAAAGCATGCATCAGGATATCATCTTCCAGCTAAGCAGACTCTAGTATAACATTAATGTGATGCAGTGGAGCATTGCTTGTTATTTAGTTTCAAGCAATACTTTGGTTAATGAACCGTAAGTAAATATATATATATACAAATGAAAGCATGAGGAAAGATAGAGGGCGAAAGAAAGAATATAGAAGGAATGCTGGAATGACTGGTAGAAAATGAGGAAATAGGGGAAATACACTACAAAGTTAACTGTACATAAATACACACAAACACACACACAGACACAAAAAACAGATACAAATGCATACATGAATGTGCATACAAACACCTGCTTGTGCATGTGGGCCCACACATACACGCACACTAATCAGGAAAATTAGCATGCCTTCATCAAATGACTATACAATATAGAAGAAAAGCCTTTTGAAAATGTATATGATGGCTTAAAAACAGAAATACGACTCATTTATCATTGACTCTTACATGTGCTTAAAAGAATAGTCATTTTATATAAAGACATATTTATATTATGTGCTCTGTGGGTATGTGGGTTATGATACCATTCTTATTCTGTACCTGATATTAAGTCATTTCTGTTATGAATAACTGTTTTATTTCACTACTGAAATCATTTTTTGTTGATGTTTTGAACTGAATATCTGAATGCAGTTTCACCTGTTAATGTGTACTGCTGCTTATTGTTTCATGATCTGCATGGGACAACAATGAAGACGCGACCTTGCAACAGAGCAGACCTGGCTATCAAGTCAAAGGAAAGAAAGAAAGAAAGAAATGGCTAATAATTCATAAACATTTGTCATTCAAAACAAACCAAAATCACTTAAGAAGTGATTCTGCGCCGTGTTTTGCCTGCTCTACCTTCACACCTCTGAAAGTTATGTATTCTAACTTTGAGACCATTGCATCTGAAGTAAGAAAAAATCCCCAAGATACTGTAATGTCACTCTTTAAATACAACAGACATAAATCACACATTAGTGATAGCACACAGGAGTGTCGATCAGTTATGTCTCACAGGTAATCCTAGCACCTTGACATGATAGTTGCTCAGTACATACACAGTGCATTCACGTCATCAGTCTCAACTAACTTCCCCAAAGTTAATGTACTTATTGGCACACAGGTGTTCTCTTCCCACAAGTGCAGAAGAAATATGTATTCTAAATGTGTTTTCAGTACATCTGCCGCATTATGTTTTGACTGCATTTAGTTCCTTCCACATTTACTCATTCATTTGTTAAATGAAATTGTCTAAAGGATGATTTTGTCAATGACATTAAAACAAAATATTCATGAAGAATTACAAAGTTACAATTACAGAACGTAGTACATGTGACCTTAATGTTAATAAAAATAAGTGTAATTTGTAACATAAGCATTTCACAGAGAAGCCAGCAAGCTCATATTATTTAAATATCTAAATCAAAAATGTACAAAAAGTTATAGTAGCTCAAAATGTAAAAATCCAAAGCATTGTATTGAATTTAAGTAAGCTGCTACACAATCTGCAAAGGTTTTTAGGGAATTTTTTGAGGAAATATTTTTATTACTAAAAATGTACTAAATAATAAAAAATATGTGTAGAATGTCTTTAAATGTTTATATGTCTAGTTACTGTAACCTCAATACTGTTTTGATTAGATTTATTGCAGCATACCAGAGATTTAAATGGTAAATTCAAAACACACCTTTTTCATGCTGCTATTACCATGTAGTATTTGTATAATTCCCCCATTTACCATACTGGTGGACGCACATGCACACACCTGCACACTTTTATACATTACCACTTTACTTCATTCACTGTTTTCTGTATTTTTGTGTGTTTTTTCTACTAGTTATCATTGTATAAACATGTTTTGGGGCTGTAAACGTGAAAACTGTCATGACACGTTTTTTTTCTTTTTGCAAAGTGCTGACATTATTTTCTGAGCTGTCAATTACTTAGTTTTTTATGTAAACTAATACACATGGGTGGATATTTACTAGATTTTTTATGTATTTATTTTATTTATTTGCAGTTTGTTTACCAGGAAAGTCCATTAGGCCGAAAAAAGCCCATTTTCAATAGAGAACCGGGGAGAAAAGCTCCATGTACAGTTTTACAATACAGAAATAACCAAGTCTTACATTTAATACAGTTTTAAAAATAACAGATTTGAAGATATTATTAGATGTATTTTTATATTTACAATGTTCTAGTTAGATTATGATTATGGTTTAGGTTTCTGAGGATCGCTTGTCTGTGATGAATAAAAGCTTGTTTCTTTGGAACACTACCTGAGTTTCATGATTTTGGGAAATTATTGTGACTGAGTCTATCAACAACGTTTTAAGACCACTAGTTTCCTTGCTTTTTTAATTTTCTCCTCAACACTAGTGGTGATGATGTTGGAACTAGACAGATTCCTGTGCTTGTTCATTTTTTATGTTTGTGATCTTTGATTTTGTGCCCAAGGATTTGGTTTGGCATTAGGAATCCACTTCATTGACTTTTCTCAGCATGGAAAATACACAGCTTTGAGATGTAATGACTGTTCCAGTATGGGACAATGAAGGTCAGCACCCCACTGCAAGCAAATATAACAGAGTAGAGATAAAAGAAGATTACCAAGGGGACTGAGACTTAATAAAAAGTTAATGTGGAACAATGTGCGTGAAGAACTAGCACAGGAATGGACTGACATTCTGGAGGAAGCTAGCTTCAAACTAATGGACTTGTCTATCAAACACAACAAAGAAACACAGAACACCACTAAGGAAATAATTGAGACTCATGAAACTGAATGTAAACAGGAGGCAGATCATGAACAGAAATTCCAAAATGTGGCAGAGAAAGTTCACAATTATCAGAAGTCCATCCAAGAGAGAAAGATTCAGAAAATGAACAGAGATCAAATGGACAAAGATGATCCACAACATCTCATGAAGCATAGATCCAGTAGGGAGGTGGAAATGGATGGCAGAGCCACAGGAGATGTTTTAACAGGAGAACCAGCAACAGGATAACAGACACCTACAGATATCACCAATTATACCAATAACAATTATGATGCCAGTATTGCCAACAATAATAACATTTACAATAATTCTGACAACAACAATCTGAATGTTCAGGCTGGTAATGCTGGTGGTAGGCATGAATAGGTTTTTCACAACATAAACACACCCACAAGACCAGACAGACAAATGAGGGACAGACAAATGAAGGACCAACCAATGGCATCCAGTACCCCTTGGACCACACAGACGAACATGAAAGAACACCAGAATCCTACACAGCCACAATACAACTCCCAGGACTCATATCACCAGAGACCAGTGCACATGAACAGGAATTATTATCATAACATTTACAACTACAACCAGAGATACAGCCTGTGATGTCCCCTCTCTGGACCAGTAATCAAGGAGCTTGAATCCGCACCACTGATACTGCGGGGGGACATTCACTTGGAATGAAAATGGATGCACCCAGCATTTCCAGATGGAGTTCACTGCATCAAGCTCAATTTCCCTTAAGAGCACACAGCGGAACACACTCAGTCCCGGGTCTGGGTTTCTCTCTCTGTCTCTCCCCAGGTCACTAGTAAGGCTCCTCATTGGCACAGCTGCAGAGTTAAGTCCTCAGCCTAGTGTCCAAGCCAAGTCTTCCACCACTCTCTGTGAAACTAGTGTTTCATGGTCCCTGCTCCAAGTAGATGACACACTTACTCTTTCAGATTTGATATGCACACATACACACACACACACACACACACACACACACACACACACACACACACACACACACACATACACACACACACCTGGGAAAGGCTGTCACCGATTAACCTGCTGTGCCGCCTTCTGCCCAAACTATAAGGTAGCTATCACTGCCACCAGACACTACAAAGCCAGCTACCTAAGGGTCTTGCAAGGGTACCCAATTATACTGGGTGAAATTAATATTAATACAAATGGTAATGTTGACCAAACAGCAAGGCTTCAGGAGTGGCCACAGTGTCACCAATGGATATAAATACCCTCAAAGGTTAAGATATTCTCTAAAGGACCAGCCACAATGAAAAGTTTAAATATACTTAATAATAAATAATAAAAGAACATGAAAATACAAAATATCTATTTACAATAAAATGTGCTTTACATGGATGGGGAGCCTGTTCAAGAGAAGGAGTAGTCTCTGGGATACATACCTGTCTCTCCAGCAGGTCCTATTTATATCACAGGCATTATTTAAGTCTTTAGAATGGGTAATTCTGGTGATGTGTGTTTTGCTGATATGTAGGAGGTCCAGCAGAGTAGGGTTTGACAATGCCCTGTATCCCAGGCATAGATCTCCCCTCAACATTCTGTAAGAGACAGAATACAGGGATAAGACCTTGAGGTGGCTGGCATAGGACATTTTATTTATGTCCTGTATATTTTTTTAGTGAGGAGCCCCTGTGGACATTCCATTTGCTGGATATGCCTGGTTAGGTACACACCATATGGGACATTGTACTCAATGACAGGTATGATGAATGCTGATTACAGAGGAACAATGACTTCCTTGGACCTAGATGCCATACCTTTGTTTATAAGTTGTGCAGCACGGAATGATTTCCTCGCTACTGTAGACATGTGATGGTCAAAGGCTAGAATACAGTCTATGTGTGTCCCTATGTTCCTGACTACTGAGTCAACTCTAAGGGATGTATTGTCAATATAATAGTTACCAGGAGTGGATGACTTCCCCAAGGATACTATTATGCATTTATTGTCATTTAGTTTTAGTCCATGGCTCTGACACCAGTTGCCTGTCTTTGTCAGCCCTTAATGGAGAACATTTGTGTTGGTGTGGGATTCAATGACAGCTCCTACTTTGCAATCATCTGCAAATTTAGTCATCCAGAGACCACTGACATTGGCCTTGACTTCAGACAAGTTTGTTTGTTTCTTTCGGCTTTTTCCCTGTTAGGGGTCACCACAGCGGAACTCCGGTCCGCTAATGATTGGCAGTTGATTTTTACGTACCGGCTTGCCATGCCTGATGCACAACCTTCAACGAAGGTACGCCCATTCATGCATTTCTCCACGCAGAAGACACTCTAGCTGAGAATCAAACCAGACAGCGTCTTACTGTGAGACGACAACGCTACTGCAGCACCACCAGCGCAGGTCCTTGACTTCAGACAAGTAAATGCCAAAAAACAGCAGTGTAAGGACAGATCCCTGAGGGACTGCACTTGTGATTGGCCTCTTTGTAGAGGTGGACTCCCCAATTTTAACTTCCTGGGTCCAGTCTGTAAGCCAGGTGATAATCCACTGGCTGACGTATGGGTTTGTACCTAACCTCTTGAGTTTGTCAACAATGCCCAAGTGAGATATTGTGTCAAAGACCTTGGCCAGGTCAAGGTAGGGAGTGCAAACCATTTTGCCCTCATCCATTTCTTTGGTGACTTTCTCAAAGTAGTCCACCAGGTTGAGTATGCATGACCTGCCCTTAATGAAACCAAACTGGGTTGGGTCCAGTGTCTGGAGGTTTATTATATAATTTGATCATTTCCATGATAATTCTTTCTATGGCTTTACATTTAAGACTAGTGAGACTTTTCCAGTACTTATTAACCTACAAGCCTCACAATCAAACCACCTAATAAAGTTGCAAAATTTGACACCAACTTAACTAATCAACCATCCACTGACTTACTCTCAAAAAAACTTCCATGGCTAGAAATACTCCACTTTTTACCCTTCTCACAGCTACTAGCAACACACAAACTCATCTACAAACCTGACCAATGCCCTCATGATAAACCACACCACCCATGGGTAAATCTTAATATACCACACTGACGTCATTGGTCAAATAATCCATACAACCTCGTTTACAAATACAGTCAGCAACATTATGAAAGGGTGGAGTTTAAACTATCTAGCATAATATATTTCAGAAATAATGATGGTATTGTTGCATAGTATATTTATAATATATTTACATATTTCATTATTTACATACATTTAAATTGTTTATTTTGTCCTAAGTGGTTTAATATGTTTAGTATCAACTTTGATAATATTTTTAATTTTAATATGAACATATGAATTGATGTTTTGTCTTTACATTTCATGCAAACATACATTTGACATTATTAGTGGCATTGTGATGAAGTTCCACTTAAAGGACAACAATGCTAAATTACCTGAAATAATTGTTTGATTAAAGTGTATTTATTACAATTCATATATTAGTTTATTATACAGGAATCTCTGAATATGGTTCAGCAGCCCGATGTTACTTTTTTTTTACTTCATTACAACTACTATCCCTATTTTGCTCTGATACTGCCATGCAGCTATATATGAATGTAGTTAATTTTTAAAATTTATCCACATTGAATCTGCTTTGTATGTGCAACTGCGATAAAATACCAATGCAATTGTAAATCTGGAGGATTATTTTTTATTTATTGCTTCTATTGACCAGGAAAGCCTGACTGCGTAGAAGAACCATTTTCAGCATAGGCCCAGGGAGAAAAGCTCCAGTAATTTGAGGTGATATTCTAAACACAAAATACAGATAATACAAAGTGAATATATAAATATGAACAAAGAAGGTTACAGTTGTAGAGTTAGCCATCAGATATTATGAAACTGGATAAAACAGATATAGCAAGGTTGCACTAAGTAGCCTTAAAAGATAGTGTAAGAATCATGGGGATTTCAGATAAGGCAGTTTTATATCATTTTTTGCAAGGTATTGACAAAAGTTTGAAAACTATGAGAGGAACAGACAGATTTTGATGGAAAAATAGGGCTAGTGAAACAAGAAGGCAGGGAAAGACAGGAAGGGAAGGGGAGGTAGACAGTAAGCATGTGTTAAATGTATCTGCAGAAGATGAGCTGCATAGGATATGTGGATGCTACCTGGAAGAGGAGCAAAGGCATAGCCATGAGTTCATAAGGTGTGACTTCAGATTTATTTTGAATGATTTTAGAGAGAGTCCTTATTTCAGAGAGAGGGGTGAAATCCCATTCTTTAGGCACACAGCTTGCATACAGGGAGGCTCCTGCTGTGTTATTAGATTTTGAGATATTTAAAAGGCATTAGTCTGTTGAGTGCAAGGGTATCAGAGGGGTGTAATGCTTAATCATGCTGTTAAGTGATGCACAATTATTTGGTTTATATATGAGGTTATGAATTGTAGTAAGTGGGGTATCAGAGGGGTGTAATGCTTAATCATGCTGTTAAGTGATGCACAATTATTTGGTTTATATATGAGGTTATGAATTGTAGTAAGTGGGGTATCAGAGGGGTGTAATGCTTAATCATGCTGTTAAGTGATGCACAATTATCTGGTTTATATATGAGGTTATGAATTGTAGTAAGTGGGGTATCAGAGGGGTGTAATGCCTAATCATGCTGTTAAGTGATACACAATTATCTGGTTTATATATGAGGTTATGAATTGTAGTAAGTGGGGTGAATGAGATGTACTGTGGCAGTATCTCTTGCTTTTGCTGCTATTTGTTAATAAGCTTACTTTCTATCATGTTATCCTATTAGGACATTTATTTTAACTTGTTTCTCGTTTTTGCACTTTGTCTTTTTCATATTGATATATGAAGCTTTTCCACCTAGGCCTCGGTTGAAAGGGGTTCACTTTTACTGATCCAGTCAGATTATCCTATTAATAAATGTAAACAAATAAATAAAATGACCAATGAATGGGATGTTCAACTCCAGGAGCCATGAGTCTTCAGGAGGAGACTCTCGTGATGGTCATGATACTTGAACTTCCCTTCAGATCTCCTGTTTCCAGACTACAGCCTTCTATACTCTACAAATTAGCAATGGGTGCCTCATTATATTATCTATAAGTACCAGTCCTCAGAATATTGGTTTTGAGACATGCATTCAACACATTGAAGACATGTTCCCTATTTTCCCCACATAAGATGTCACAAATACTCCCTCCCTGTACAAATCTATCAGCGTTTCATTCATACAAAAAGGCAGCAAGACCTATGGCTCCTGTCAACACCCTTCCTTACCCAGTCCAAGAATACTGGAAGGGCTAGCATGATATTGCCCAGTGGAATAACTTTGTATTGCCATCATGCTATTTAACCAGCCATTTCAATGGGGTATGATGACTAGGTTAAAGCATCTGCCTAATGCATACATAGTAGAAAATAGAAAGCCCACTTCAAATCCAGTCCATGACTATTTTTCTCAGCATTACTTAACTTTCTTTTAATGTAGCACACATGATGCTCTTCACCTTAAATAAGCTGGGATAATACGGAATGGATGATATAGTGGTGCAGCGGTAGCACTGACACCTCACAGTAAGAGGTTCTCTGATTAAATTCTCAGTCGGGGTGCCTTTTGCATGGAGTCTGCATGTCCTCCCTGCATTTGTGTGGGTTTTCTCCAGGTGCTCTGGTTTCCTCCTGCAATTCAAAGACATGCATCTGAAACATTTCTCCCCAGGCCTCTGCTGAAAATTGGTTTTGTTCCAAGTCGGACTTACCCAGTAAAGAAATGTAAAATAAAAGACAGTTTTAATTCTGATGCATAATTTTACAAAGTAAATGTCTTAGTAGAGTCAGGTCATGAATGCTGGTTCAGAACATATTATTCTTTTCATGTCATTTAATGCACTACCTGATTCAAGAGACCACTGCACTTTGATACGAGCTTTACCTTTCACAAGAACATCAAAAGACAAGTTAATATTTACAAAATGGCACACATTTTCTGCAGTTCTAAAAAAGCCTTCATCTCTTTTTACTAGAGGGTATAGGCTATTTTTATAGCTTCTATTTTGTTCTAGTTATAGTCTTAACAACTTCTTTTTCTAAAGGTATTTCAAGTATTTTGCCTCTACTATATCCAATTTACCTTTTTAGCATCCACAGTCAGGCTTTCCTGTCCTATAAATTCCAACACAGCCTGTAATTTAGGTATCTAAGACTCATAGTTCTCTGAGTGGATGATCACATCATCTACGTATGCAGCAGCATATTATGCGTGAGGCATCAGTATTTTATCCATCAGTCTCTGAAAGGTGTCCAGAGTTCCATAAGGGCAAAATGATAACAATGTCTAATGAAATAAAACTTCAAGGCCTACAAAAGCTGCTGTAGTATAGGTGACAGCTGGCAGCATCCTTTTGTTAAGACTAATACTGTTAAGGGTCTTGTTTTTTCTAGGTTTTTCTATAAGTTAAGTCACTTTTGGGCATGGGATGGTAATCAGACTTTTTTTCTGATCTATTCTGTTTAGTTTTCTAAAGTTGTTACACAATCTAGCAGTACTGGGCTTTGTCATTCACTGGGTGACTTCTCTATTACTCTTAATTTGAGCAGCTTATGAAAGTATCTTATTACTTACCTCTGTGACTCTGATACTCTGTAATGATTCAGACTTTTACTCCATGTGTTGTCTCTAGGTTATTTCTCATAAATTTAATTTTCCCAGGTTTTCCAAGAGCACTCCATTACTTTTTATCAGAAGTTGTTTTATTTCAAGCTTCATTACTTATGACAAGGATTTCTCCAAGTGTGCATCATGCAGTGACTCTCTAAACACTCCTGTATGAATTTTAGCTTGTAAGTTAACAATATAAGTTTTGACGTCTTTTTTATGAGTTTATGAAATTACTGTGATAGTTTGCTCCATATTCCTCTTTCCTGGATGTCTGACTTTGTACCTTAGTGCATTTAGTTGTTCAATCCCATCAAAAGGGCCTTATCACTAAATCAGAAATTTGTTCATCATGGGGGGTACTAATTCTTGTCTCTTAGCCAGAAAGTTGTTCTTCTTGGGAGTACTAAAACCTGATCACTTGGATTAAATTTTCGAAGTCAAACATTCTTATTGTAGACTTTGCATCTCTTTGGCTTTCTGTATATGTTCCTTTATGATGAATAAACTACCTTTAGTCTATCTTGGAAACTAATGCAATGTTCTATAACACTTTTAAATGGAGTCTTCTCTTAATCTCAAGTCTCTTTATCAAAACCAACAGCTCTCTTTGTACCTGCCATGCAGGAGTTCAAATGCAATAAACCCAGCTGAAGTGTGTAGCAGCTCTCTTATTGCAAACAGCAAGTAGTTTAAGAACTGATCCCATTTCTTTATATCTGCATTAATAACTTTCTATTACTTCTCCTAACATGAATGTGAGTGTTTTATTGAACCTCTCTACTAAGCAATCAGTCTGCAGATAGTACACCAGCATTTTTAACTGCTCAACTTTAAGGCAGTGGTACATAATACTCTTAACATAGAGTGCATACTTTTGTATACTCATGCAAGAAATTAGTACCAGTTTTCTGATAGCATGGTTAACATTATCCTTGTATAGTTGTATAGTTTCAGAAAAAAAAAAGTTGTAGCATAATCCATTATTGGTAGTAATCATTGTTAAATTTTACTACTGGCCCTACAACAGTCATCTGGCTTATATTTGGTTATACTTAGTCATGTCAGAGTTTTATAGACTGATGATTGTCAAAGAATCAAAATAATGTATGTAGCTCCCAATCAGTGCTACACATATCTGTAGACATATAAAGGTAAGTGAAGTATTCTTTTTTGTCTAGATTTGGTTATAAATTGTCAGTACCAAGCATATTATAATAGTGCTTATCAAACAGCCAGGACATTGCTGTATGTTGTTTCTCCTCTAAAAAAATTCACCTGATTATATTTGCTGTATATTGCTTCATAATAATTAAACAAAATTTTGCTGCATGTTCCTTACTCATTACACACTGCATGAGATTATATTTTCAAACAGGTAAAATAAAGGAATATTTTTTTTTTATTACATGGGTATAGTATGTTCCTCTTCCATAAATATTCTGACATGCACAGTACAGCTTTCTATGTGCAAATCTGAAGACTTGTAGTTGTTAAATTGAACACGATCCCCTTCTCTTCAGCATCACTCAGTATAGCTTTACACTTCACAATGCAATTCCATCAGTTGCTTTCTAACAAATACCCTAAAATGTGTATGTTACTTTATCATGGTCATAAGTGCACAAAACAATGTTTGCAAACAAGTAAAATAAACAGCATTATTCTGTTTGCTTATATTCAACAATTATTCTGCAACGTGGGACTAGATATCACAAAATAACACATTTAAACAATCAAGCCTCTGTTGCTGTCTGTCACTTCTATGTAATCACATGTTTTCTGCAATGGGATTAGCATGGCTCAGTTTGAGGTTTAAGCAGGTATGACTAAGACACTTACTTCTTAAGGATCCAACGAGATTATGGGTGATATGCTGCCTAACAGTTTTTATTCAGAAATTAAGTTTAGAAATTATACCACAAATAAGTTGTTAATTTTAGAAATTATATGAGTTACAATAATATGTAAAAAGAACAAGTTTGATTGTGAGATGTTGTCTACACAGTGGTTGTAATTTCAAAGCTGTAAGACATTATATTCATTTTATATTTCATATAAATTGTAGAAAATGTATATGTTTAATAAAACTTATGTCCAACCAAATAGTTCTCTATATATAACATTAACCAATAGACCCAAGATATCAAAAGAAAAGCTGTTCAGCTCAATGTATATTTTCAAATGATGTTTGGCATAATATTGTTCAGCACTAACGTTTGAATGTTTTTGTTCAGCACCAAGGTTTGAAGATTTTTAAAAATATGAAAGTATGCATATATATATATATATATATATATATATATATATATATATAAGCATGCATGTGGCATATCAAGTCATTAATCACCTTTTTCCTTATTTTCTACATGGGGTCAGGGTGTTGTGTCAACTGGCTCCATCTGTCTCTATTCAGTGCCACTCTCCTGCCTTCTTCAACACTCATTCCTGACTATCTCATGTCTTTCACACAATCCATCCACCTCTTTGCTGGATACCCTTTTTTCTCCTTGCATTCTTCCTGTCTGTCCCAAATCTATTCATCAGATTGTCTTCTGCTTTTCTGCACATGTGCCTGAACCACTAAAACCTGTTCTGTTTGACTTTTTCTACATTTGGAACTACTTTGGCTTTTGCTCTTATGTCCTCATTTCTTCATCTGTCCCACAGTGTAAATCCTACCACACATCTCAGGCACTTCAGCTTCCTCAACTGCTCTGCCTTTACTACCCAGGTTTCTATACCATACAGTAGTATTGGTTGCACCTCTGTTTTGTACACCTTAATTTTCAGCTTCTTTGGCATTCTTCTGTCATATTCCATACCTGACCCTCTGTGCTGGTTGGCTGCATCCCCTCTGATTCTAGCTTTGACCTCTTCATTCAGACTTTCCTTCTACTAAACCACCCCTCCCAGATACTTGAAGCTGTTAACTTGCTCCACTATTTTCCTCTTTTATCTCAATTCTCAGCTTCTTCTGAGTTCCCCCATTCGATGCCATTACAACTGTCTTATTTGTACTCAGTTTCATCCCGTGTGCCTTCAGTTTTGCATTCCATTCCCCTATCCTTTACTGAATTTCTTGCATAGAGTTTGCCTGCAATGCCACATTGTCTGCATGCATGCATACAGCACCTTTGTTGAGCTGTCCCCTCCAACCTATTTGCTAATGTAGTCTATCACCAGTATGAACAGAACTGGCCTCAGATCAGATCCATAGTGCGCATCCACTCCCACACCAAGTATCAGTTGCATATTTGCTTGTCTAAAGGTTTTATGTCAGGTAGCATCATTTGTGCCTTTGCAGCTTACCCACTTTTGTTAATTTCAATGCAGATGTGAATTACTTGGTAATATCCATAAGAGCTGAAAAGAAGAAAATGTATATCCCAGGATGTGCTCATTTTATGAACTTCTTGCTGCTTCTTTTTTCTCCTAATTAACATGGGCCCATACCTAAAACATGCATCCATAGATATGTAAAAACAATCATTATTGAGTGCATATATCATTATGTTTCACAGCAAAGGTACAGTCAATGTTATCATGTGGATGGCACATTGATCACTAACCGTAAGGATAGCATTCTTGAAGTACTGCTATTAATATGGAAGCATTGTAATATTCATATCTAGGTAAATAAACAAAGCCATATATCTCAGGATACACGCATGCTAATCATCACCATTTTGTGTCATTTTTCCTCTACCATCTGTATTTATCACTGCATAACAGAGCCTTACTGCCAAGTTTGTTAATGCGTTATTAAAGGAAATATGATAGAAAGTGTCACATTTCTGTAACTTTTCACAAACAATCTTCAACACCTCATAGAAGGTATATTTTGCATTGACAGTTTCACTGTGCATACATAGAAAGTCATGTCATATTGCAGATGACACCATATTCCTTAATGTCATGCCTACAATTTATGAGATATTCTGATAGCCACAGTAATTATTCATAACTGTGTGAACAAATACAGCTGCATAGACAGGGCGTATGGAAGTTGTTCACCTTTTTTGTGTCATTTTCTTTTCTATCATCCAGTGTGCACATTGGTATGCACATAGTCTTACTGTCATGTCACTGAAGGTATTAATGAAAACATCTGCAGCAATAATCATCCATAATGGAGACATTGTGCACCACATGCTGTGTTTCATTGCATATATGCATTAAATTATGTTGGCTTGCAGATGACACCTTGCTCTCAAATGCTACAGTTATCATTCTTGCAATATTAGTATCAGTATCAAAATATTTATGTTATTCATAATTGTGGCAACTGACAGCACTGTATACCTCAGGATAAATGCAGGATATCCACCTCCTTTTGCCCATTTTTAATGCCTTTCTGTCCACTCGTGGGCATGTACTGATAATCTTATAGTCAAGTTTACTATGTTATTATTAAAGAAAGTATGAAAAATTTATTATGTTTCCCAAAACACTGTTAAATCAGTCAACCACAATCCAAGGAATGTACATCTCAAACTAAATGTTTCAGTGTGTGGCTGTATTAAATCAAGTCAGCTTGGAGATGAGTTCTTGAACTCTAATGCCAGTGTTGCCCCTCAGGTTGTATTTTTCATATCACTGATAGAGGTATCTCAAAAGTATTCTTGCTGACTCATTATTTGTGATAAGGAAAGACAATATTGATACATTTTAGCTACAAAGGCAGACATCCTTTTCCCACAGACAACAACAAGCGAACAGCAACACTTCATTTAGTTATACATTTCTGCTTATTGATACCAGTAAGTCAAAGGCAAGTCTAGAAGCTAGCCTGGTATGTCATTGATAACTATACAGGCTAATAATGCCCACAGTAAAATCCTGCAGTTATTTACAGTAGATAAAAGAGGTCATCCAATCATCACATACAAAACAGAATGCAGGAAATAGTCTGCCTTGTTCTGTGCTGCAACAGTTGCCAGCAATCATTTATAGCCAGATGAGGTGCCTGACTGCAGTGAGTAAAGGAACCTTAATTGGGGTGCTAGTGGAGGTAATCTGGCAATACTCATTTATTTTTAGCATGTGGCTACCAATATTGGAAGGCAGCACCCCCATCCCCACAACCCAAAACAATAACCAAGTAGTTTTAATAGCCTGTCTGCTTATGTACTGCAGCTCACCAGTATTTCAAAGGTGGATGGAATACTGACAAGAACTGGCCAGGGTGATTTCAGTGCATCAATAGCAGTAGCATTGATAAGCCTTCTAGTCATTCTCAACAACAAAATGCATCAAAACAAAATATAGTTACGTATTTTTACTTATTGGTACAAGTAACTCAAAGACACATTGACTGTTCGGTTGGATTATTGTGGCAACTCTGACTGACTGGCCAGTAGTGTGGAAGAAGGTCACATAGTGATGTCTTACAGCTTGACAATTTTTTACCAACAAATAATGAAGGCAGTTGCCAGCCATAAGTCAAGGCACATTGATTGCCTAGATAGGCTGGCTACAGTTACCTGGTCTGGGTAGCAGAAAGATCTGTCCACAGTAATGCATTTCAATGTGTTGATAACAGCAATAATGACAGTGCCCTTTAACACCCAAACATAAACACTTGCTCAGATGCACAGACACACACACACACACAGAAATGCAAAGGAGATGTTCATTATATTTATTTATTGAAGCATGCTGCCAGCTGTAACTCAAAGGCACAGTGACTGTCCAGCTTGCATACAGTAAACATGCCTGGCAGCAAAAAGGAAAAAAATGGCCACAGTGATACATCTCAGTGTATTGACAATAACAGTGGCAAAACCCTTATCAACTCCCAGATAAAATAATGAAGTGTAGGTAATAATCCATTAAGGAATATATTTTGACTCATTGCCACTAGTAACTCAAAGCTGAATTGATTTGAGTGAAAACATTAACATTTACTGACTGGCTAGTAGATAGACAAAGTGCCAATAATAAGATATTTCTACTTTTCAAAAAGAATAACAAAGTCATTGCCAGTATTACATACATACCTCCACACCCACGCCCACACACAGACACACAGATACACACAAACACAATATCAGGAGACAAGCAACAGTATATCTAGTAATATATTTCTGATCAATGCCATATCCACAATGACTCAAAGCCTCTCTGACTGTACCACCTGAGAATATACAAACATATATATATATATATATATATATATATATATATATATATATACAAAAATAATGAATTCCACTTACCCTACATTTTGTCAAAAGAAAACTGGTTGAAGCTTCAGCTATACAAATCCAACTATAAGGAGCAATATATTCCATGCAGTGCAACTCATCTCAATTGAGAGGTTTGAAGTATATTGCTGTGAAGATGTTGGAAATTTCACCAAAAGTTCCTTAATTAATTAAAACTGAGTATTATTGTTTAGAAGTGTTTTACATCTTTTTTAATTTCTCAAAGTCTTTTTGGTTTCTAATACCATGACAGAATGGACCCTACCCCTAAGTCAAAGTATAATTAAAGTCCATGAAATTAGTTTTATTTCAGACTTTGATGCTAGCCAAAAGTGTTCTTCGCAAAACTCACAACATGACAAGAAATGACTCCTGCAATTAATAAGGAGTTACATGTATTGGTAGCATATCTAAATATGACTGTAAATTTTTTTTTATGAGACCCATTGGTATCCTTCTTTCACATTGCTCTCATTTCTGCCTGCAAATCCTGGTATTTTATGACTTTGTGTCTCTCTGTACATAAGACACTGTAATCACTGGGCGTAGTGATTTCAATGATCAATGCTACTTTTATCTTCTTTTCATGAACTACTATGTCTGGTTTTCTCACATCTATTTTTTGAACTGTTGGCAATGGGTTATCCCATGTGATATAAACGTCTTCATTCTCAGTAATACTATATAATACTTTCTGACTCATGTTTCCAATGCTTCACAGCTACTTTAGTATTGTAATGTTTACACAATTCCCAGTGCAACAGTCATGCCACATTATTATGTCTTTCAGTATACTCTGCTATTAGTGTGTCACACCCAGCAACAAGATATGTGACTGCTTCCACATGTAAACCAGTGTCTACGTAGTCCTCTATCCTGGGTTGCCAATATTAACCTTTCATTTTTTGGTTTAAATTCAAATCTCTTTAATCATTCCTGCATGAGATCCTGATCAACATGAGTTTTTTTTTCAGATTTTTTCTGTACTTGCAACTATATTTATACATTTTCCACATTACTTGCCATCTCATATTATCCTTTTCTTTATATTCTTTTTTTTTTTTTTTTTTGGTGCATTCAGTTCCTCATTTTTATCTATTTATGGTTTGGTTTCCATTCCCGCTTGGCACCAACATGCTTCTGCTAAACTAAGTAAGGAGATCATCTTGGACTTGTTATGTTCATGTTTCAAAACTTTCATTATATTTAGATCTAATGAGGTCATCAGATATGTATGCAGTCCTGATCATTATTAGTAAAAAATTACGAGCACTCATAAAATCAACTAAGGCCAATTTTGAGAGAAAAATTGCCATGGATTCAAAGGACAATCATAAGGCCTTTATCAGCTATGTTAGGAACCTGGGTGGAAACTCCCAGATATGCTCAGAATTAGTCCAAAATGATACAAAAATCACTGAACCCACAGACATTGCCAACATACTGGCAGACAGGTTCAGTGCAAACTTCACCCTCTCCCCTAAAGGAGAGATAACTATCCCAGCCGAGTGTAGCCTCCCGGACATCTGAAATCCGCAGCTGAAAGCTGCTCTCTAAAGCTAAAAACACAGCATCAATGGGACCGGATGGTGTCCCCGGCTGTGTGGTACACGAGCTAAATGAGGAATTAACCCCGCACATAAGGCAGCTGTTTAATCTCAGCCTTACCACAGGATACGTGCCCAAGGAGTGGCGTACGGCAACTGTGGTCCCACTCCACAAAGGCGGCGCCTCTACGGACCCTGGTAATTACCGCCCCATAAGCTTAACAAGTCTAGTCTGCAAAGCTATGGAGAGGATCATAATGGAGCTCATAAACAAAGATATAGGGGACTTGCAGACATTGGACCCGACCCAGTTTGGCTTTGTCAAGGGAAGATCATGCCTTTTGAACTTGGTCGACTTCTTCGAACAGTCACCAAGGCCATTGATGAGGAAAGGCAGTCCATACAGCCTGGCTTGACCTTGCAGAGGGCTTCGACACAATACCCCACTCGGGTATTGTAGAAAAACTTACCAGCTTAAATGTAAACCCATATGTCACAAGATGGGTTGCAAACTGGCTTAAGGACAGAACCCACAGGGTTAGAGTTGCTGGCGCTGTGTCAGACTCCAAGCCGGTCACAAGTGGTGTCCCACAGGGCTCGGTCCTTGGCCCCCTATTGTTTGGCATCTACTTCTCAGAAGTACAGGCCAGCATGGGAGGACTTTGGCTGACAAAGTTTGCAGACGACTGCAAACTGGGCCATAGTGGAAAGTGCATCGGACATGGATATCCTTCAGAAGGGACTCATGGAAACAGATAGCTGGTGCCAGAGCCATGGCCTGAAGTTAAACGCCAAAAATGTGTAGTCATACCCTTCGGGGAAAACAAGGTAACCCCAAGCTACCATATAGGTGGCAATCCACTAAGCACAGAAGAGGTTATCAGGGACCTGGGGACCCAGGTTGACAGTGGCCTTTCTTTTGACACTCACATTGCTAAAGTGGTTAGAAAAACCTTCTACATTGCCCACCTGATCATGAAGGGATTCACATCCAGATCTAGTGAGGTCATTGTTCCCTGTACTCTTCACTTATCAGACCAATGATCGAGTACAATGCCCCATTCGGGATGTATCTCACCCGACATCTGCAGCAATTGGAGAGACCCCAAAAGTTCCTCACCAAAAGGATAAAGGACTCCAAAATCTGTCATATGCTGCCAGATTGAAGAAACTCCAGCTCTACTCAGTCGCATACCGTCTGCTCAGAGGTGACATGTGCCTGACATACAAGGCCATGTCCAACCCGGAATTAATGGACATGCTCCACCTCAAAAATCCAAATCCACCAAAACCACTAGAGCAAGCGACTTAAACCTTAGCACGGATATAAATAGGACGTGCTGGAGGGATAGATTTATCACTCAGAGACTCCCTATGCTGTGGAATAAAATCCCGGTCCATGTGAGGCAGAGCACCTCGCTGACTCTGTTCAAGAGAAATCTAGACCTGTGGATGGGAGATCGTAGGTTTACCCCGGGAATCATCTCTGTGTCACTGCTGGACAGAGGCACAACAAACTAATGGGCACAGTATTTTTTCATATAAGGGGTGGCGTAAGCCACAAAAATTTGGGCTAGGCTTATAAATGCCTTAGGGCAGATAGCCTAGTATAAACCTATGAACCTATGAACCTATATACATGTAATCAGTTTCGAGGGGAATGAGGAATATATAATATTGGTATACACTAATTTTTATATATCATTGGATAGGCGTGAAGCATTTTTCTTGTTTTCCTATCCAACTGATCCAATACCTTTTGGGGGCAGTCAGTCACTCCAAAACTGTAAGATAGTACTGGAAGAGCAATAACCAAGAAACAAATTAAACTTGAAGGAAAAAAAGAAAAACAACGCCACAAATATGAAGAAAAATACTCTTTTAATGAGTGCTTTAGTCAGTAGATACATGTGACTTCATCAGATTACATAAAACATTGACATCACTTCCTTTTAAAAGCCAGGCACCACCACATGACCACAATTAATTTCCTCTACAGGATTCAGATTGTATTGCAACACTGTTTCTCACACTATACTGCCTCTACAGGATTCAGGTTGTATTGCAACACTATGTTTTAAAACTAAACATTGAAATATATGTGAAACGATTAAGAAATAATAAAAAAAATTGCAAGACAAAATGAACTACAATAGTGTTTGTTCTTCACAGTAACCCATATGTATAAATAAATAACAAACATCAATCCAGCATACTGTTGATACACTAAGACAGTATAAAAAGATGTACTATAAACATACATCGATCACATTTTCCCCTACTTTCCTTATTTGCTGTGCAAGTTAAAACCTTACAAAACTATCAAAGATAAAATTCAGCTTTCAGTTTTAAATAACTAGAGAGGGGAATAATATCATTCAACCCAGGGGGGTTGTTGGCATTAAATCTTAACTGCCACATACATTCTCTAAATTTGAGAAACAATTCTCGTGGAACCCCCCCCCCCCCCGTTGTTAAGAACAACTTGGTCAAAGGCAATAAATTTAAACCTATGGTCAGGATTTTCCTTGATGTGCAATGCCAATGCATTTTTTTCATTGGCTTTTTTAATATCATAACTGTGTTGGTATACACACACTTTGAAAGCCTTTTTAGTCTTGCCTATGTAAAATCCTTCACAGGATTGACATAAGGCTGCATAAACTATAAAAGTGCTGTTACAATTCAACCTATGGTTCAAATGTATTAGACCATAATGTGGAATATGTAAGGTGTCCGTTTCAAAAACACTGGAACACTGTGTACAATTACCACATTTGGTCATCCGTCCTTTTCCATAGGTTTTGTAACTCTCTGTGTTTTGTTCAAGTACATTTTTAAAATAAGCATCTTTTTTATATACAACACGTGGCTTTCCCCCCACATTTTTTAACAATTCTTGATCTCCTGTAAAAATAAACCAATTCTTATTTAATATGTCCTTGATGTCATAAAATAATGGGTTATAAGTTAAAATAAGGGCCTTGCTGAAATCTTGGGTCATGTTTGCATCTTCACTCAAAATGTTAATATTAGGGGTAACAATACCAGATGTTTCAGTCCTTAATAATGGAAAAAAGTGTCCACATACCCTTTTTTCCATGACCTCATTAAGAATTGGTTCAATAAAATTGTTAGGATACCCTCTTTGTTGTAACATATCCCTCAACTTGTCCCTCTCTTCATAAAACATTTCTATGTCACTGATCATACGTGCCAATCTAACACATTGGCCTTTGACAAGTGACTTTGTTTGAAAGTCAGGGTGTCCACTCTCATAGTGTAAGAAGGTATTAGAATATGTGGGTTTTCTGTATATCGTGGTTTTAAAGTTCTGTTCTACTTCATTTTTCATAATAAATATATCCAAGAAATTGATCTTGTCACTGCTTTGTTCCATGGTGAAATTTAAAAAAGATGTACTAGTTTTTAAAAATTCAAAAAATATCTGTAATTCATTTTCACTGTCTTCCCAGAATATTAATATATCGTCCAAAAATCTCCCATAGAATTTACACAGCTTGAATAGCTCTGAAGTGAATACCTGAGTACTGGAAGAGCAAATTGGTTTATCAGTTGGCTTTTGTACCTAGATGTCAGAACTGTTTTCAGTATTAATTTTAGTCCTATCTTCTACTTTACTAATCTTCTGTTTTGCGTTCACCCTTTGTGATCTTATTTTTTGTATTGTGAATTTTTTCATGTTTGGGTGCCTTTGCCTATATTTCTCTTCAAATATCTTTGGAGCTGCTTTTTGTATTGATTAGTTTGGCTTTCAACTTTGCATAGATATTTTACCATATCAGATCTCTCTTTTCTTCCCTTGTCCATGATTCTTTTTTATACGTTTCAAAAACCTCTTAGTTTTATTGTTTATATTTTTACACTTCCTCTGTCGCTTCTTTTTCCAAAAGGCCCAAGGTTTCTTGGTCTATAAAATGTTTTTCATGAATTTGTTGTATTTATAAATACAAATTTGCATTTGAAGCTTTTGGCAGTTTTTCTTCTGCAAGTATTTTTCTTTTCTCTAATTTCTCTTTTAATCTTTTTTGAATATATTCTATCCAGAAATTCTAGGCTTCTTGCATAATAGTAACAATACATAATTTCTTTCTTATCCTTAATAGTCCACTCTATCATCTTTATGATGATTTCTTGGCCTGTCAGTTTTTGTGTTTTTTGTAGACTATTTCCTTTTACAACAGGGGGGGCATGAATCCCCTTCAGCCTGGCCTAACCCCATCCTAGGACTGTTTTTGTGTCTTATGGATTGTACACTTTCAGTTTTTCCAGTCCTGGCATCAGTGCACCTACTGGGACTGAGCACTTCGTTATCCTGGGACTTGTGCATCCAACTGTCTTTTTCTATTTTGTAATCTACATATGTCCATGATATGTGCTATATAAAATACCTTGTCTTGGTGAGAGTTTGTTAAAAAGAGGCTTCACCTCATGAAGGTACTCACCAAGACTTGAGGATTAATTCAGTTTCAGCAATACTACTCTCCTTTACTTGCTGATTATATCATCTCTCCATCTGCAGATCACTCACATCTCATTTTAGAGTTGGCATATGTATAATCAGATTTCTTGTTCTCCATATTTATCTCTTAAATTCTGACTTTGCTGTAAAAAAACTGCCAGCTTCAACTGCCATGGAATACAAATAAACTTAATTTTATTAGCGTGCATTGGATATTTTCTATACACACAGTTACTGTGCCTCTTCGTCCTTATCATCCATGTACTTATTCTATCATAATAGGATGTTTTTCTTGAAATATGGTTTTGCTTCCATTTATAGCTTTTTTCAAGTGGATGCATGTATAAATATTTTAAAGTATGCTATCCAAAAGAAACTATTCCCAACCACCAAAGGCTTTCCAGTCAATAGATGTAATACTGGATATTATTGCACAGAAACAGTCTGGTGTCATCATACACAGTTGTCTTAACAGTGCATAACTTCACCATGGCATATCAAACTCTGTGGCACTGTGCAGATGTTCTTGATGGTTTAATTACATATATGCAAGTTTACTATATGCTTGACTGTGTTCATCAATAAAAGTTCCAAATTATACAACAAAATGCATTAGTATTCAGTAGGTACTTGCTGATCAGACAGCAATCAGCATACCTATAGCAGATCAAGAATTGTTCATACAAGGATGTGTAGCGAGGAGATTCCTCTAAGTAAACCAAATACAAATATGCATATGCAGCAGTGCATATAAAATGCTGTCTCATCATTCTTTTACAGAGACATAGTTAAATGTATTTTTAATTTAATCAGTTTTATTACTGCTTTTAAAATTGTCTTCAACTGTATTGAAAAATAGCATTTTGGCAGGCCTTCTAAGCCACTATTTGCTCAATGTAAATGAACACATTTAACTTTATTGCTTACTATGGTACTGTAATACACAGACTTATCCACTGTAGGTGTCACTCACTGCAAACATAGCCTGATGCTTTTATGGGTAATAGAAACACAAATGTCAGTGGAAATGAAAAAAAAAAGAAAAGTCTAATCCACAGACTGCATGAGAGGAAATAGGACAGAGAAATTAAAGTAAAAATAAATAAATAAATAAATAAATAAAATAAAAGTGGTCTTTATAGTCATTACAAAGATGCATGATGGCTATTTTCCCTGTCTTCGAATAAGCACAGCTCAGCTGCAATTCTTACAGATCACTTACTCCAATGCACAATGGCCATGAATAAGTTTATGCAAATTAAGTCATAATGACATTTAACTGAGATATGATGTAACTCTTAGTATGCTAATGAATTATTATATCACCTGTTTGCTATTAATAGTGGAATTCCATTGCTTTCCCAAGTCATCCAGAAATGTCTCACCAATTCCATCTACTTTGCAATCTGCAAAAAAGTATATAATTTGCTGCTAGCCTTTCTATTTGTAGGTAAGAGTTGTTTGTCTTGGTAAAGCCAAAACTGTTTGTGTCCAGCATCACTCGCCAGCCAAGAAGTTGGAGATATAGGCAGAGGATAACTCATTATAACTTTAATAATCAGAAGATACTTAGGTTCAGAGTGGACATGGACATTGAAAAGGTTTAGTGGGTATGGATGAACCCCATAGGGGTACTGGAGGAAAGTGTGGATGCCCTATTCCTGTGAACATTAAGGTATGTATACCCCTCACTGTACTTGACATGGGGACACTCCAGAGACAGACAGGAGACATGTTAGGGATCTCACAGGCTTCTGCCTCAAGGATACTGCAGCAGTTTCTTGATGTACTCTTTGCATGTCTAGATCAGTACACCTACTTTGTACTGACACCTCAAGACTGAGCCAAGGCTATACTTGAATTTTATGGGAGGCACATTTCCCTGGGGTACTCCGTGTGATAGATTATACCCATGTTGCAATTAGGACCCCTTCTGGTCCATGGGGGTGGTACCACAAAAGAAAGGGCTACCATTCCATCAATTGCCAGTAAGTATGTGATGGAAGAGGGGGGGGGTGCATCACCAACCTCTTTGCTCAGCATTCCTATATCTATCATGCTAGCTCACTCTAATGTCTCTTCTTGCATGGTAGGATGCCCAGTGGTCATCTTCTTAGTAAGATGAAAAATATTTTTTATATTATGTTTAAGTTGTTTTTCATGATAAAATATATTGCTGAATGCTAAAAAATTTTATTTATTTATTTATTTATTTATTTATTTTTTTTTTTTTTCATGTGATGCTGGATATCCACTGGAGCTACAGCTCATGGCAACAGTTAAAAATCCAAGTGGAGCTTCAGAAAAGACCTATAATGCATTCCTGTCCCAGACCCATATTGTCATCGATAGGGTATTCAGCATCCTGAAGATCCATTTCAGGTACTTGGATGAGTCTGAGGATGTCCTTCTGTATGACCCAGCTACTATGTTTAGGGTGTTTACTTCATGTTGCATTCTCCATAACATAATCATGCATCGGCCTAGTTGTGACATGACCTATGATGTTACTGCAGCTCCCAGTTCTAGTCCCATTATGACTAAAGATGACCACCTGCCAGCAGTATTAAGGGATCATGAATGGCAGGCTCATGCAGAGCATATGGCTGCACAGGTAAAAAGGCATCATCTGGTCCAGAACTATGGACCATGGCATTCACATTTTTATTTCCTTTCTTGTAAAAATGCATACAGCATAATTGATGCATGCAATGATCTCAGTGGGCTATGTTGCTTGGGGCATGGTCTACTGTCACTTTTCATGTAACATTCGCTATTATCTTAATTTATTTTTTTTAATTTCATAACAGTTACTCATATTATTGTTTGTAGAAGTCATGTCTGAGTGCTCACTTACTCCTGCTCAGTGATGTCATAAGGAATCATATAAGTAATAATGACCTTTCTTAAGCTGTTTTGCAAAATAAATTCTTTAGAAGTGGTGTATACAATTATGAATGTACAGAATGCCATCATTTGTTATAATTAATAAAATCAGTTATTTCAAATTTTGATGATTTTGTGCATTGCATTTGAATGAAAACATTTTTTCATATTTTTTAATTTATTATCAGATCAAAGTATGTTGTTTGCTGAGGTACTGCACATTAGATTATTTTTATTTTGTCATACACAGTGATTTATGACTTCAGAGACCAAAAATATCATCATTTGTGCAGTGGTGAGAGTGAAGTGGCAGCAGTGTTTGCTTAAATGGCAGGATACTCATTTTAATCTATAATTTTCTCATTACAATGTTTCCATGAAAAGTCATGTCCTAATAATTCTCAGGTGCATGTAAGTGCCAGCTGTAAGAATGTTAATGCACTTAGCATTGGTGTTAATGACTACAATGCCATGTTATGTCATACCATTTTTCCCACAGTTCCTTAAGGCTCTAAGCAGTGTTATTACAAAGATGTTATGCATACAGTTGCAAAATGTCCTAGGCCCCCAATATTTTTTTATGTTCTTCAGTTTTTAGTTACACTATTCAAAAGTCTGCATGATGGTGACATTGTAAGTAACATAACAGTCAAAGTTAATTCACAGCAGTTCAAGATCAAATGAGTCATACACATCTCCTAAGGACAGGGTAGGTGACGGTGATACTGATTTTGAAAAGAGGCTGTCCTGAGAGCTGTATGGTGAGTTGGTTAGAGGTCATTACCTAACTGATGCATGTGACTCTGTAGACACTGATCTGACTGTGCTTTATGAACATGATTGGGATCTCGAATTAGAGTGTCTGGTAAATGTAGATGAACACTGACTGGCTACATGAAATCTGTTGTGATTTTCCTCCCTGACTAGTTACATTGCTTTCCTGGGAAGCACTTGGGGTTTCATGGGATGTTTCCCCATGGATCCAGAAAGTACCCCGTCCTATCATCTTCCAAAAGTAACTCCTACTTGAGTCTGGTAAGTCCTAACTAGTGTACAAATGGAGACAGCCACAGATGCCTGGCGTGCCACCAGGCTATGCATTAGTGTGATCATAGCATTATCCCTACTCTCTATCATTTTGAGGTAGTGCTGAAAATCCCCACACTTACCGTGCAGGGTGCTGATTATTTTCAGCTGACTCACTGTGGCAGTGCCCTGAGTACAAATAATGTCATGGCACATTTACTGTTGAGCAACCAATGCCTTTCATGTTTCCTGGGGTACAAGTAATAAATGTCTGTGCCTGCCTCAGCTTAGTAAAGGTGTCACTGTGGGCACTGTTATCTCTGAATGCCTGCCATCATTATGAAAGTGTTCATCTGAGTTTGGACATAGAGGAGCATGGTTGTTTCTCCCTGTACAAGCCTGAGGGCAGTGTTAGCATGTGCTTGATTTTGTGATGCACTTTCACTTCCTGCACAGTTAGTAACATGTTGTTGGGTGTATGATTGTCATTAAACTTGTGGACTACATATCACTTTCCTCAGGCTGTCTCATAAATATAACTATGCATTCATCATCACCAACAGCCATTCCGCTGTTGACATCCTCCAAATTCATTGGTATGGTGGAACTCTTTGTTTGTGATGCTGACCCTGTAAAACAATATTTGAAAGCATAAACTACTATAGGCTTATTAAGGTGGTGTGGGGGACAGTTACAATGCACACTGCCTTCATTGCTATTCTGTGTAGAAGTAGAAGGTTCACCTTAATTGTCATTTGATTAATGTAATCATTTATTGTCAGCATTCAGTTCTCTATATGAACACATGGTACTGTTTTTAAACCAACGTTCATGAGAAGATGAGTGTTGCTGTCTACACCACCTCTGATTATTCCAGCAACATAACTGTATTTGTCATACTCATCCCCACAGACAGAGAGAAACAGAGTATAAAGGATTAATTCAGATAAAATCACTTAAAGGACAACCACACCCACAGACTCAAAAAACATGTTTATTTCATCATGGTTTGGTGTTTCCTACATTTTAACACCACTCTGGGACTATTTAGAGCTTTTTAGATATTTTTATACACAATTTCTGACTCTGACCACATGGGGTCTAACATCTTGAAATAATTCTGACTGTTTAGTCTGCCTCTAAGTATCCCAGAATGCATTGTTTATCTCCAAATAATTGCATCAATAAAATGAAAAGGGATATTGAACATTATGAAAAAAAGTATATAACAGGAATAAACAAACTAACATTGGAAGTCGCCATTCTGATAAACAAAGACAGACTAGTGGATCTAGGGGTGACACAGATTTACATAATAGGAAAGGATGGAGAAATAACAAGAGTAATTTTTTAGAAGAAACAAATCAGGGATGGCAAGAAGGACACAGGGAGGATGATATGGGCTGGGTGTTTGTAAATCGAGAGACCTTACCTTACAACAGAAGGTGGCCCAACAAGAACAACCAGAGAAGGTGGACATAGGACAGGAAATCATTCAACATAATGACGTTAAGTTTAGTTTAGGTGATTTTAATATTTTCAACTATACACATTTTAAGTTAAAAAAAGAACATTTTTCACTGTTTTCAAAAGGGATGAAGTACGTCCAAAGTACTAAGGTCAACTTAGTGGACTGTATAGTGGAATTTAAACTATATTTATGGAAACTAAATTTAGCTTTATATTTTCAAAATGAAAGGGGGACTTTTACTGAATGTGAAACTAGGAAAAGAAGTGCATTCATACCCCCTATGAACAATACCTTAGCAGCTTATGAGAAAGTAGACACTGATGAATTATATAAATACTTTGCAAATAACAAAAATATCAATATAAAATATAATTTGAATAAGGAAGAATATGTCGCTTTGAATGAACTTTGTAATGATAACAATGTTCGCATTATGAAACCCAATAAAGGGGGCGGCATTGTTTTATATGATAGCAATGACTACATGAACAAGATATATGATATATTGCACAATTCTGGTAATTATGAAACATCCTCACTTAATGAATTAAACATTAGTTACTGTCGTATAGATTTGTTTCTAGAAGAAATTTTATTAGACAAGAGAATTGATACAGATTTGTATAAGTTTTTAAAAACTGAATTTCCCACACTAGCTACAATAGTAGGTATTCCTAAAGTACACAAGAATGTACTTGATCCACCTTTTCGCCCCATAATTTCCGGGAGTAAATCCAAAACGTTTCCGTATGGTAAGGTAATTGACAACTGGTTGAAATTAATATACAAAAGGGTACCCCATATAATTATTGACTCTTGGGACTTTTTTAGTTGATTAAAACCAGAATTATGGAAGGAAGATATTATTTTTTTAACCATAGATGTCATTGATCTTTTTTCTTGTATTCCTAAGGAAGATAGTATTATTAGGTTCAGTAATAGTATTCAGAAACATACACAATTTGTTTGGGATAAAGTAACACTTATTACAGAATTTATGGACATAGTTTTAAGTCATAATTACATTTATTTCCAAGGAGAATATTATAAACAAACTAGGGGCATAGCTATGGGGGCAGCCTGTGCCCCCATATATGCTAACCTTGTTCTTCTAGATTGGGAAGAGGAGTATTTATTTAAGCATGTACTGTTAAAGTATGTTACTTGCTATGTAAGATATTTGGACGACATTTTTATTTTATGGAATGGCACTATAGAGGAGATGGACATTTTTATTAATGACTTAAACATGGCTAGTGAGCATCTTAAGTTTACCCATAGTTTTAGTAAAGTAGGAATTCCATATTTGGACACTTACATTTATTCAACCCCAGCAGGGTTTAAATATAAGATCTACAGAAAAGATACTTTTAGTAATGCCTATCTAGACCATTCAAGTTGCCATCCCATGGAGCAGAAGCAGAGCATTTTTAAAGGCAGTGCATCCATGTAGCATGTATGACGTCTGACTATCATGAAATGGTGCAGGAGTTAAAAAATATTAGTGAGATGTTTAGAAGATGGGGCTACCCCTCTAGACTCATAAGTGATATCAGTAGTTATGTCCAGAAAGAATGGGGAAAATAATATGTACCCTTATTAGGAGTTACAAATTTCAACACCCCTAGTGGATTGATTACGAGTGAACCCATTAAGAATTACAAAAGAGCGTGTATAGTACAGTACAGTAAACAGAGTAAAGACGTACAAGAAAGTATAGGTAAGAATTGGAATATTTTGAGAAGTGATGCTATGGTAGCGGAGAAACTAGGGGAAAAGCCATTATTTGTACTTAAGACAGGTTGGAATTTAAAAAGCAAATTTGAAGGTGGGCTTATAGTCAACAATGAGAAGGGTGTGGTAGGGGGTACTACTAAGTGTGGAAAATGTAACCAATGTTTTGCTATACTGGAAGACAGGAGCTTAATATTGAGAGATGTCAATCAAACTGAGATTATATTTAAGAAGGGTAACTGTCGGACCCAACATGTGATATATATGGCTAAATGCTTCAGATGTCCTTGTTACTATGTGGGAAAAACCGACAGATGTTTAAGAAATCGGATTTATGACCACTTTTATTGCATAAGTAAGAAAGACACAAAAAATGCACTGTATAGACATTTAGTCGGAAGCCCAAGTTGTGATAGTTTTAAGTTTGCCATTTTAGAGCATGTAAAATCAAACCCTAGGGGTGGAAACATAAAGGTAAAACTTGGTGAGAAGGAGATAAAATGGCAGATATTGTTAAATGCAACTGTTTATCCTGGTATTAATGAAAGTATTTCCATTAAACCAGTATTAGAAGCAAAAATAAATTAGTGAAAAAGTATTTACATTAGATGCATATTTTACGAGTAAGTGATTTTATTGGATTTTAGCAGTATTGTATTAGGAGAAATTTATATATAATTTATTACTGCACTGAGCACTTTAAATGACAATTGACTACAATTAATTATGTAAACTGATTGGAGGAATTTATGTATTTACACCCAGCTTTTTTAATTGTAGAGTGTTCTGAGGAAGTCTACTACTTGTAGATGAAAGCACTTAACCAGTTCTTACTATTAATGTAGAATAAAGGCTGTTTTATCGTAGCCGACAGTTTCATGATATTTGAGGAACCGTGATCTTGTTTACAACGAAGTTCATGTTTTTACTGTAGTACAGAAAGGTAGGAAGCCTAACAGGGAAAACAATTGAGTGGATTCGTTTTTAAAGCCGCATGGGTGATTTTTCGAGGTTGTATCAATGAACAGGGACTGAAAGAGACAGCAGGTTGAGCAATCTGCTTTAATATCCCGTTGTTGTCCTTTAAGCTAGCAGATCTAGGAGTCTCTCTCTCTCTCTCTCTCTCTCTCTCTCTCTCTGTCTCTTTGATACCCTGCCTGTGGGAGGGTTAAAGATATCTTGTTGAAGTTTCCAGTAGTTTATTCAGTTAAGCAAGTAGATGGACGAGTGCTTTTGTTCTAATACATTACATTCCACAGGTCAGTTATTTAAAGGCAATTACAGACAATGGTGGGAGGGTCCACTGGAGCTGATTGGAGGATAATTTGGGAGATGGAAAAACAAGGAACCAAACCCACAGATTAGTCTCTTATTTGAATATTTCTTAAAGATTCATGAGAGTTTGCCAGCTCAGCAGCCTGTGGAACCTCATTCTTAGTTAAAAGGTTTTATTTTTATTTTTATTTTTAACTTCTAACAAACAAAACATGACAGCATACTATGAGCTTCAACTATAGAACTATATTTAGGAAAACACTTTTGTCCTAGTTTCATCAGGTCCATCTAATGGAGTGGTTTACACTTTGATCATTGAAAATGCCTGCTTTTACGAGGCTATTGCCAGACTTTGTCTGTTTTGTAACACGTGTAAAACGAGAGGCTGTGTCTGCATCAGTGGGGCTCATATTCCTTGGAGCCAAGTATTAAAGCTTTATTACAGAACTTTTCCCAGTCTATCACATGCAATATGAGATGTTGTGCCCACTTTTAAGGGGCTTATTAATATGAAAGGCTAATATTCTCTTGTATAACAAAAACGGTTTACAGTGCCTGCTTATAAGAGGCTCATATACATGATTAATATGACCAGACCCCTAATTCTTCCTCTTGATGAAGATAAACCTTTTTTATATGCAGGGGAGGTAGTCACTTAACCTAGGTCATTCACATTTTTTAACAATACATGCATCCAGAGAAATAGCGTATAGTGGAAAACAAGTCACAGTGCTCATTTTTTACAGAGCTCACGGATGTGGACAAGTAGGAGGAAATAGTAAGTAAAGTTTGAGACTTCAGAACCTTTTGTGTAGGCTTTCTGTGCTGATGTAATAAAACTCCAACAAGTGGTGAGCTGCAGAGTATACGAACACTTTTAATAACCATAAGAATCTCAGATCTTCTTTGAGCACAGGCAAATAGTACCTATGCTGTAAATAATATAGCCATGTGGAGTGGTGCCTTGTAGCAATTCTACATGCAGACCCAGTGGCTACAGTATCTTTACCTGTTTGCTGTGGGGTAGCTGCAGTGGGAGATGGAATGCTCTTTGTCCCAGAACATGGTTTTGTGGTAAGTCCCCAGTCTGGGGACTTCACTGTCAATTTTGTTCAGATTCATCCTCTCACAGCTGGCCTTAAGCATAGGCTAATTAGATGGCCACCTAAGGCACTGCTCTAGCAGGGGTGCTTTTCTAGTATTTATTTATTTATTTATTTATTTATTTATGTATACATACCAAAACCTCAGGCTTCGTGTCCACTGAATGCCACTCAGCAACGTTTATCCCACTCTACAAAGGGGGAGCCACCACAGACCCCAGGAACTACCGCCCTATTAGCCTGACGAGCCTGGTCTGAAAAGCTATGGAATGTATCAAAATGGAACATATAAACAATGACATTGGTAATCTCCAAACTCTGGACCCCACCCAGTTTGGGTTTGTAAAAGGCAGATCATGTCTCCTTAACCTGATAGACTTCTTTGAAGCGGTCACCAAAGCCGTAGATGAGGGTAAGGTGGTTCACACAGCCTATCTAGATCTCGCCAAGGCTTTTGACACCATCCACCACTCTGGAATTATAGATAAACTCACTAAACTAGGTATAAATCCCTATGTCACAAGATGGGTTGCCAACTGGCTCACTGACAGAACCCACACTGTGAAAGCAGATTCCAAATCCGACTTCAGACCAGTGACAACTGGAGTACCACATTGTTTAGTCCTTGGTCCTCTCCTGTTTGGTATCTACTTCTCTGAAGTACAGGCTAACACAGAAGGTCTTTGGCTAATGAAGTTCGCAGATGACTGCAAACTAGGAGCCATAATCGAAACTCCTAATGATGTGGACATCCTACAAAAGGGCCTCACTTATACAGCTGCCTGGTGTCAAAGCCATGGCCTCAAGCTCAATGCCAAAAAGTGCATTGTCATCCTTTTTGGTAAAAACTCTGTACTCATGAACTACCACATAGGCTGTAGTCTACTTAACACCGAAAGTGTGATAAGAGACCTTGGGACACAGGTGGACTGTAGTATCTTCTTTGATAATCACATCAACACAGTAGTCAGGAAATCCTTCTATGTGGCACATCTCATCACAAAAGGTATCTCATCCAGGAAAAAAGAGGTAATTGTTCCCCTCTACTCATCACTCATTAGACCCATTATAGAGTACAACACCCCTTTTGGTATGTACCTCACAAGACATCTACAACAACTGGAAAGGCCGCAGAAATAAGTCACAAAGAGGATTACCAGCCTCAAACAGATGGTCTACGCAGACCATCTCAAAAAACTCCAGCTTTACACAGTCGCGATCTCTGCCTAATATACAAAGCTATGTCAAACCCAGAGCTGTTGGACATGCTCCACTTAAAGAAATCCCAATCCCTCCGAGCTGCATGCTCTAGGGACCTAAACCTTGTCACCACAATAAACAGAACATGCTGGAGGGATAGATTCCTGTCCCAGAGACTTCCCATACTCTGGAACAAACTACCTATCTATATCAAAGCTCCTCATTAGCACTCTTCAAGAAAAATCTTGATGATTGGATGGGAGACAGGAACTTCACCCCGGAGATCTCTTCTGTGGCTCTGCTTGACAGGGGCACAGGAAAATAATTTTCTTGGGTGGCAAAAGCCAGGATACCATTTGTCTAGGCTTATATAGGCCCTAGGGCCAATAGCCTAGTACCTACCTATGAACCTAAAACACTCAAAACTGTAGAGCACTTAGAAGGGCATACAAGTACGCATGCAAAAATAAAGAACAATAATAATAAAATCCTTTGCAAAAATAATAATAGCAGTATCCCATAGCTTCACCCTCATAACCAAATCCACGTAAGAGGCTGCCTGTTCATAGACATAATTGGAGCCTTTAAAATAGTAAATCACAACCTTCTCCTCCACAGACACAGAAGACCTAGCTTTAGTTCCACAACAGTAAGGTGGCTTGAAAATTTTCAGTTCTACTCGGGAAGTTGCTAGCCATGGTACCTTAAACACAGAGTCTCTCAAAGCTATGTCCTTGGTATCCTGCTGTTTTCCCTTTTCATTAATGACCTAACCACCAATCTTTCACCTAAGTATAATCAACATGTATACTGATGGCCTTCTGTGTCTTGAAATCAATAATGACATCTCTTTCCTTTGAGAAAAACTGCAAACCAGTTTCACAAAATTATGTTATTATACATACAGCAATAGCCTGCTAATCAATCCAATATCGTTGTCTCTGCATCCTCACAAAATTGCCCAAAACACCATCTATTAGTGTATCACATACAATCTTTTACCATTGTCACAGACCAAAACTACCTGGGAGTGACTGTGGACCCCCTACTCTTTCCCTGACAAACATAATGACAAATTAACAAAACTCTCTACCAGCTAAAATGATGCTATAAATCTCATTTCTCCTTACGCCCTCTGCTTGTCATGCCTTCTGAAGAAATGTCCTTGTTCTCAAAGTTGTATATGGACTCCACCAATAACTTATCAATTTATTATTTATTTAAGTGTAGGTTCATAGGTTCATAGGTTCATACTAGGCTATCTGCCCTAGGGCATTTATAAGCCTAGCCAGAATGTGTTTGGCTTTCGCCACCCATTTTAAATGAATTTTGTTGTGCCCTTTTTCGAGGTTAGTATACTCTGCCTCTGTCTAACAATGACACAGAAGTGATACCCGGGGTAAACCTGCAATCTCCCATCCACTCATCAAGATTCCTCTTGAAGAGAGTCAATGAGGGACTCTGCTTAACCTGGACTGGGATTTTATTCCAGAGTGAAGGGAGCCTCTGGGTTATGAATCTGTCCCTCCAACATGTTCTATTTATTTCAGTGCTGAGGTTCAAGTCTCTCGAGCGCATAGCTCGATGGGATTTGGATTTTCTGAGGTGCAGCATATCCATTAATTCTGGGTTGGACATGGCTTTATACGTCAAGCACAGATCGCCTCTGAGCAGGCGGTATGCCACTGAGTAGAGCTGGAGTTTCTCAAACCGGGCTGCATATGGCATCTGTTTGAGCCCTTTGATCCTCTTGGTGAGGTACTTTTGGGGTCTTTCCAATTGTTGCAGGTGTCTGATAAGGTACATCCCAAAAGGGGCATTGTACTCAATTATGGGCCGGATGAGGGATGAGTAAAGAGGCACAATGACCTCCCCTGATCTAGATGTGAATCCCTTCATGATTAGGTGGGCTATATAAAATGTTTTTCTAACCACTTTGGCCACGTGGTTGTCAAATGAGAGATTGCTATCAACTTGGGTACCCAGGTCCCTAACTACTTCTTCCACACTTAATGGATTACCACCTATGTGGTAATTTGTGGGCACTTTGTTTTTGCCAAAGGGGATGACTATACACTTTTTGGCGTTTAGCTTGAGGCCATGGCTCTGGCACCAGTTGTCTGTTTCTATGAGGCCCTTTTGGAGAATGCTTGTGTCGGCTGGAGTGTCGATTATGGTGCCCAGTTTGCAGTCATCTGCAACCTTGGTCAGCCACAGTCCTTCCGTGTTGGCCTGTACCTCCGAGAAATATATACCGAACAAGAGAGGTCCCAGGACTGAGCCTTGTGGGACGCCACTTGTAACTGGTTTGGAGTCTGACATGGCTCCAGCAATTCTAACCATGTGGGTTCTGTCCTTGAGCCAGTTTGCAACCCATCTAGTGACATAGGGGTTTATATTTAAGCTAGTGAGCTTATCTATAATGCCCGAGTGGGGTATTGTATCGAAGGCTTTTGCAAGGTCCAGGTAGGCTGTGTGGACCACCTTCCCCTCGTCAATGGCCTTGGCGACTGTTTCAAAGAAATCGACCAGGTTTAAGAGGCAGGATCTGCCCTTAACAAAGCTGAACTGGGTAGGATCCAGTGTCTGTAGGTCCCCAATATCTTTATTTATGAGGTCCATGATGATCCTTTCCATAGCTTTGCAGACCAAGCTAGTCAGGCTTATGGGGCAGTAGTTTCCAGGATCCGCTGAGGCACCACCTTTGTGGAGAGGGACCACTGTTGCTGTACGCCACTCTTTGGGTACATATCCTGTAGTAAGGCTGATATTGAACAGTAGTTTTATGTTTGGGATTAGTTCTTCTTGGAGTTCATGTAGGACGCAGCCCGGGACACCGTCTGGTTCCATTGATGCTGTGTTTTTTGCTTTGGAGAGGGCGGCTCTTACCTGAGCATCTGAGATGTCAGGGGGGCAGCACTGCTAGGATAGATATTTGCCCTTTTGGTGGGGAAGGGGGGGAGAAGTTTGCACTGAACCTGTCAGCTAGGATGTTGGCAATGTCTGTGGGTTTGGTGTATTTTTTGTCATTTTGGACTAATTCTGAGCATATCTGGGAATTCCCACCCAGGTTCCTAACATAACTAAAGAAAGCCTTGTGATTATCCTTAGTGTCCTGTGCAATTTTTCTCTCGAAGCTGGCCTTAGACGATTTTATGAGTGCCCATAGTTTTTTGCTAATACTGATCAGAGATGCCTTCCCTTTTTGGGATTTTGCTCTATCATGTAGTAGCTTCCTCCTTCTATTCTATAGTTTGTTTATGGCTGGGGTCCACCAGACAGGACGCCTAACCTTGGAGGATTGGGTCTTGGTTTTATTTGGGATTGCATGATCCATGCATTCCTGAAGGTGTTCATAGAATGCGTTTATAAAAGATTCTGCGGTCTGGGCCGTATTTTCCACAGGCCCGGGAGCTTTGAAGGATTTCACCTCGGTTTTGAGGAGTGTGAAATTTGCTTTAGAGAAGTTTTTCACTGTGGTTTTCTGGGCAGGGGCTGGGGTCGGGATGTGAATATCTAGTGAGATTAGTTTATGGTCTGATCTTACCAGTGAGGGATACACTTCTGGTCTGGAGCATAGAGTCCCCATGTTGGTGATGATCAGGTCCAGTATGTTTTCCCCTCTTGTGGGAATGGCAACAAGTTGTTCCATAGCATTTGAGTTTATAAATTCTAGGAACCTTTGGGCTAGGGTGTTGGAGCTAGAGTAATGCTCCCAGTCTATGTTAGGGTAGTTGAAGTCACCCAGTATAATGGTGTTTTGAGAGACCTTCATATTTTCCAGTGTTCTCAGGAAGGCCGAGTGGGGTTCCTGGGTTTGGGAGGGTGGTCTGTTGCAGGCTATAAACTGGAAGGCAGTTTTACCCACTGTTAGTTGCACATGGATAGTCTCTGATGCTTCGTGCTGTGCCACCAACCTGGAGGTGTGGGTATCTTTGACGAATATTGATACTCCCCCTCCTTTTGTAGTTCGGTCCAAATTTTGGGGCCGAAAAACAATCAATCAGTATGTATGTATTTATTTATTTATCTTTGTCTATGGGGAAGTCCGACTGGGACAAAATCCTTTTTCAGCAGAGGCCCAGGGAGAAAAGCTTCAAAATAATATTGCACAAATATCAAAACTCAAAAATAAAATAAAAATGTAAACAAAACTCAGCTATGACCATATTTTACAGTGATTAGAGTTTGCAACAATAGTATAAGGGGTTCAAATCTGTAGCATTGTTTACAGTAAAATGCAGCTTTTATACAGGTATAAGTACATTAACATAGCATCTGTACAGATAGCACAGTTTGTAGAAAAATGCAATATACAAAAGATTCTACATTGATAAATATGTATTAAATAAATTAGTTAATAAGCATGATTGCGGAAGTTCAAGATAAGAGAAGGTTCATAGGTTCATAGGTGTGCACTAGGATAACAGCCCTGGAGCCTATATAAGCCTAGCCCAAGAAGATTCCCTGGCATCATGCCGCCCAAAGTTAGTTTCCAGTGCCCCTGTCAAGCAAGGCCACTGAAGTGATCCCCGGGGTGAACTTGCTATTGCCCACCCACTCGTCAAGATTTCTCATAAAGAGGGCCAGTGAAGTGCTCTGCTTGACATGAATGGGAAGTTTGTTCCAGAGTATGGGAAGTCTCTGGGTTAGGAACCTGTCTCTCCAGCATGTTCTGTTTATTGTGGTAATGAGGTTAAGGTCCCTGGAGCATGTGGCATGGAGGGATTGGGATTTCTTTAGGTTTAGCATATCTAGCAGCTCTGGGTCAGACAGGGCTTTGTAGGTCAAGCAGAGATCACCTCTAAGTAGGCGATAAGAGACAGTATAGCTGACGTTTTTTGAGTCAGTCCATATAGGGCATGTGTATAAGACCTAGGATCCTCTTAGTGAGGTATTTTTGTGGCCTTTCCAGTTGTTGTAGGTGTCTATTGAGGTACATACCAAATGGGGCATTGTATTCTATAATAGGTCTAATGAGGGACGAGTAGAGAAAATACTTGTTAGTCTTTATGGCACCAGTGATATAAGTGTTGTACCATTTAACTAAATAATTTCATTTTGAACTATAACTGTTTACTACTATTGTTAAACAAAACCTACCTATACTTCTTGTAACTTGTAATTAATTGTTGTTTTTAATTGTTGTTTTTATAGTGGAGCTTTTCTCCCTGGGCCTCCGCTGAAAAAGGACCTGTGTCCAGTCGGATTTTCCCAGTCAACAAATGTAAATAAATAAATAAAATAAAAATAATTATGACCTCTTTCTTCCTGGATGGAAAACTTTTGTAATGCGATGTGCTACATAGAAGGACTTTCTGACTACAGTGGCAATGTGTTTGTCAAAGGAGAGGTTGCTATCAACCTGTGTCCCCAGGTCTCTTATCACACCTTCAGTGTTTAGTAGACTACCTCCTATGTGGTAGTTCGTGGGCACCGAATTTTTCCCAAAGGGAATGACAATGCACTTTTTGGCATTGAGCTTAAGGCCATAGACCAGTCATTGGTGTCAGTGAGGCCTTTTTTTAGAATGTCTACATCAGTTGGAGAATCAATAGTGGCTCACAGTTTGCAATCATCTGTGAACTTGGTCAGCCAGAGTCCCTTTGTGTTGGCTTGAACTTCAGAGAAGTAGATGCCAAACAGGAGAGGACCTAGGACCAATCCCTGTGGGACATCACTGGAAACTGGTCGGTAGGCAGATTTGGAGTCCGCTACTGTCACAGTGTGGGTTCTATCAGTGAGCCAGTTGGCAACCCATCTTATTATATAGGGGGTTATGCCTAGTTTAGTGAGTCTATCTATGATTCCTGAGTGAAGGATGGTGTGGAAGGCCTTGGCATGATCTAGGTATGCTGTGCGAATTACCTTGCCCTCATCCACAGCTCTGGTGACAGACTCAAAGAAGTCTATCAGGTTGAGCAGGCATGATCTACCTTTCACAAACCCATACTGCATGGGGTCCAGAGTTTGGAAATTCCCTATGTCCTTATTTATAAGGTCCATGATGATGGGCTCCATAGCCTTACATATCAGACTCATCAGGCTAAAGGGGTAGTAGTTCCCAGGGTCTGTAGTCATTCCCCCTTTGTGGAGTGGGATGACAGTAGCACAGTGCCATTTGGTAGGAACAAAGCCTGAAATGAGACTATGACTGAACAGGGTACTCAGGTATGGTCTCAAGAAAAGGGGTGAACTAGTGGTAAAGTGAAGGAACACAAACCAAAATAGCTTCAAGCAAGAAAAAGTGCTACTCCACACCGTCAAAAACTTTTAATAAAATGACAAAGCTTTCAGATAAAAATATCCTTCTTCAGTGTCTTACAAAGACACTGAAGAAGGATATTTTTATCTGAAAGCTTTGTCGTTTTATTAAAAGATTTTGACGGTGTGAAGTAGCACTTTTTCTTGCTTGAAGCTACTCAGGTGTGGTGCCAGTTCACTTTGTAATTCATATAGAACACATCCAGAGATTCTATCAGGTCCCATGGAAGCTGTATTCTTGGCTTTGGAGAGTGCAATTTTTACCTGTGTAGCCATGATAATAGGGACTTGGCATTCCTCAGGTATTGTGGTAGGCCCTTTAGGGGGTGAAAAAGGGGTAAAGTTCGCACTGAACCTGTCAGCCAATATGTTGGCACTATCAGTTGGTTCTGTATATGTATTGCCATTGTGCTGTAATAGAGCAGATCTGAGTATTGCCATGTAGATTCTTGACATAACTATAGAATCCCTTGTGGTTGTCTTTAGAATCTGCAACAATTTTGTTTTTATAGCTAGCTTTAGAGGATTTGATGATGGATCTCAGTTTTTGCTGAGGCTAACAAAGGAGTTTTTCTAGTCGTGGGACTTCACCCTTCTCTGCAACAGTTTTTTCCTTCTGTTGTAGAGATTGCGTATTTTGGGGGACCACCATATTGGCTTGCTTTTTTTGGAGGAGAGCGTCTTGGTTCTGTTTGGTATGGCCCATTCTATACACTTGTGTATGTGCTCATACAGTGCATTAGTTTATGATTCAGCAGTCATGCAACTATTTTCCATTTGCATGGGTGTCGTGAAGTTAGCCACCTCAGTTTTTAGAAGCCCAAAATTAGCTTTGGAGAAGGTTTTTATGGTGATTTCCTTTGGGGGGGGGGTGAGGGTGGGATGTGAATATCCATGGTGATTAGCTTGTGGTCAGATCTGACCAGGGAGGAGTTGATTACTGGTGTAGAGCAACTGTCACCCATGTTAGTAATGACCAGGTCAAGGATGTTTCTACCCCTGGTGGGGGTAAGAATGAGTTGGTCCAGAGCAATGGAATTAATGAATTCCAGCTTTTAGTTGAATCTGCCACCTGGTTTCTCTTTGTTCTAAATAATTCTTAAAATTGCCACCTCTCAAATTTAAATGACCCTGTTCTAAAATAGACAACAAAAACTTCTTAAAATAGTGACAAACTAAACTATGCCTATATAGTGCATTGTTAGAGTCTTTCTTTTTGATGTCATACAAATGCTCTCTAATCCTGGTCAATAACCGTCTAGTTGTCATGCCAATATAAAAGGAAGGACATGAACTACACACAACAACGTATATCACCCCCACACTAAAAGCTGATCAGCCTCCAGGTTTGAATGATGCCACAAACATCAAATGTTTTTTAAAAGATCATAGAGTCTATGTCAATAAAACTTGTTTTAGTCATGTTTAATGTACTATCTTTTTAAGTTTTTGTATTCAGTTTATTGATCTTAATTGAATGTAATTGTTTTTGAGTATTTAAATCCTGTGTAACTGAATGTGTTTTACATTTCTGGTGAAGCCTGTATTGACGAAAGCGGAGATTAAAATTTGTTTTACGCTAAAATGCTAGTTTATTTTGGTCATATCCTTTATGAATATGGAGACACCACCACCTTTCGTGCTTCGATCCAGGTTTAGGGGCCGAAAGGTGTGGTATGAATTATAGACTGGTAGTGCTGGGTTGCTCTCTGAAGCCTTGAACCAAGTCTCTTTCACTGCACAGATGTTGATGTTTTCTATTTTAAGGAGTGCTTTAAGCAACTGCATTTTGAGATTTAGACTTCTAGCGTTGAGTAGCATAACCCTCAGATTTTGTTTGCTTCTAGCTGATATGGTAGTAATTTTCTCTTGAGGACATTGCCTAAAAAAGGCACTATAGGGGTGGTAAGAGCCTTGGTTAGTATCTGGAATCCTTGGGGTGACAGGTGCAGGCCATCTCTGGTGAAGCATCGAGGTCTATCGATCATACAAGAATACAACGCTCTATTTGGTATGTACCTCTCAAGACATCTGCAACAACTGAAAAGGCCTCAATGGAGGCTGTGACACAGGCTAAAAAGAACTATATTAGTTTAACAAAGAGGTCTGAGACCAGGTTATTGGTTAAACACTGATGTTAAAAATAAATTGGACATTGAAGATTCTGGTCCAGCTTATTTTTATTGCCTACCGAAGATCCAAAGGATGTTAGAAATCCCCCGGGCAGGCCGATTGTTTTGGCCAGTAATTATTTTTTACATAATTTAGGAGTGATTTTACACCAAGTGTTACTTAAGGAAGCTCAGAAACTTCCGTCTTACATACAAGATTCTTTTGACTTCTTGAATAGAATTAAAAATGTTATTTGGAATGAGAATATGTATTGGGTCACTTTGGATGTTAAAAGTCTTTATACCAACATTAAACACTCGTTTGGAAAAGAGGCTTTAAATAAGCAGATGGGGGATTTTCCACTAACACATTATGTTTTGGATTTAGTTAAATTTTGTTTAGAAAATAATTATTTTTATTTTGATAATAGAATTTCCCACCAAATTCAAGGTACAGCCATGGGTGCTGCCTTTGCACCCATGTATGCAAATATATTTATGGGATTGGTGGAACAAGAATATATTTATACTCATTTTTTTGTTAAAAATTATGTTAAATATTATTTTAGATTCATTGATGATTTAATTTTTTTATGTGATGGGGGTAAATCTGAGGTAGACAAGTTTGTGCAAGATATTCAACTGAATAGATTTGGAATATCTTTTGATGGAATACAATGTGGACTTATAGTTTCTTTTTTAGATATTAATTTACAGGGTATTGTAGGTAAACCCATTAATACATGCATCCATAGAAAATTTGACTGTCCAAATGAATTCTTAATGGGAACAAGCTGCCATCCTAGGCACACTAGTGAAGCTTTGCCTTATGGGGAATTTTTGAGAATATCTCGCATTTGTAACGATGATAATAAATTTTTAAATGAGATTAAATATACTATGGACATGTTTAGAAAAAGACAGTATGATAAACAATTAATCGATTCAAGTACTGAGAAAGTATTTGATAAAAGATTTAATACTGGATTAAATTGTCGGAAAAAACAAAATAGTAAATTTATCATTAATTACAAAGAAGTGGAGAAGATATTTATGGTCTCTACTTTTAATATTTATAGTGAAAATATTAAGAGACATATTTTATATTTTTGGGAGTTTTTGAGAAATTATAGAGAGCTCAGTGAATTAATGGAAAAGAAGTTGATTTTCTCCTATAAAAGAGGGAGGAACATAAAGGATATGGTAGTGCATATGAAATTTTGTATACCTGATGAGAAAATATATGAGCAAATTGCTGTTAAGGGAATGGTACCATGTGGAAAATGTAAAAGTTGCCCCTATGTAATTATTTTTTTTTCACAGCTTAATGGTATTGTTTTTAAACCAAATGGTTGATTTAACTGCAGAACAGAACGAGTTATTTATGCAATTAAATGTGGTTGTGATAAATTTTATGTGGGTCAAACTAAGAGAATGTTCAAGACTAGAATTATGGAGCATTTAAGGGACATAAGGACAAACAAATTAGAGAGTCCCTTAACCCAACATTTCTCTGAATTTCATGGAGGTAAATGTGACAGTTTGAAGGCTACTGTAATTTAGAACAGATTTTTATAAATGATGTCAGTGATGGTAAAATAAAAAATATGCTTTTAAAGAAAGAAATGTTTTTTATATTAAAATATGAAACCTTGACTTCTAAAGGTTTGAACACAGATTGTTGCTGGAAAAGTTTAATTTGAAATATTGTCGTTTTAAGGATATGTTAATTGTTATATTTAATTGACTGTTTAATTGAATGATTATAGCATCTGGTGTTATAAAAACTATTTGTCTACATGAAGTGTTACTCCTTGAAGGCTTTTTGTAGCCGAGGCGCTAGAGAATAAAGTGTGTTTTTCACTGGTACGTTGTTTCCTTTTGTGGTGTAGCAAACAGTTGTTTTGGAAGTTGTTCTTCAATGGTAGTAATTTTCTCTTTTGGTCATTGCCTAAAAAAGGCACTATAGGGGTGGTAAGAGCCTTGGTTAGTATCTGGAATCCCTGGGGTGACAGGTGCAGGCCATTTCTGGCGAAGCATCGAGGTCTATCGATCATACAAGAATACAATGCTCCATTTAGTATGTACCTCTCAAGACATCTGCAACAACTGAAAAGGCTGCAGAAATACCTCAATAAAAGAATCACAGGCCTAAAGCAGATGCCCTATGCTGACCGCCTTAAAAAACTCCAGCTATACTCTGTCGCATATCGTCTACTCCGAGGCAATCTCTGCTTAACATACAAGGCCATGTCAAACCCAGAGCTGTTTGACATAGCTACACTTAAAGAAATCCCAATCCCTCAATGCCACACACTCCAGGGATCTAAACCTTGTCATCACAATAAACAAAACATGCTGGAGGGATAGGTTCCTGAACCAGAGACTCCCCAGACTCTGGAATAGACTGCCCATACATGTCAAGCAGAGCACCTCTTTGGCCCTCTTCAAAAGGAACCTTGATGATTGGATGGGAGAAAGGAAATTCACCCCAGGAATCACGTCAGTCGCCCTGCTAGACAGGGGTCCAGGAAAGTAAATAGTGTGGGAAGAAATAGCCAGGGAATTGTTATGGCTAGGCTTGTATAGGCCCTAGGGCCGATAGCCTAGTGCCAACCTATGAACCTATGTCATCCCAGGCAGACTGATACTGGATCCCCTTAGAATGACACCAGAAACTTAGCCAATTGTTGAAGTCAATAATTTTCTGCTTGTAATGTGGTATAATTTTGGGTGATGGTAGGATGCTGCTCAGAGCTAGGGTCATACCTGCCTGGGCTACAAGATCAGAGAGCTCCTCTATGTCACTTTTCATGTAGTCCAGGGAGGTACATCTCAGGTCATTCACACCAACATGGACAATGACAGAGTCATATTTGTACCTGTTGTGGAATGACCTAAGTGAGTGCTTTATGTGGTGGATCCTGGCACCCAACAGGCAGCTGACTGTAACTTTCTCCTTATTCAAACTAGTGAGTGGGACATCAGTGTGCCTTACTACTGTCACCTATGACTAGTGTATTGGGTAGGTTGTTTTGCCTTATGGGCTTTGCTTGAGTGGCACACTGATTATGTGAGCTATGTGTCTCATGGTTTGTGCTGGTTTGCATTTCTGCCTTGGAGGTCTCTGTTGTTTGGGCAGATTTTTATTGAGATCCTCTGTGAAAGTAGGTGTGTGTTTTGTGTTACTATGTGAGGGTTGTGCTGGTGTATGTTCTGGAGGGCTATGTGTTAAATGTGGTGTGGTGCAGGTGTTATCCTTCTCCTCTTGACTGGCTAATCCAGTCTTGGCTGGAGAGTGCTTGGCTTCCAATTTGGCTATATATGTGCATCTCTCACAAGTCATAGTGTCTGGAGGTAAGAGGAGAGGGTTATCTGTGTACATGAGGCAGTTGCTACACTGCCTCCGGATGCCCACATTCACCAGGTTGACAGGAGAAAGCACAGGGAACTGGCCTTTAGTCATGGCTGGATATGAGCTCAATATATTAAGCACTGAAGCTTTTTACAGGAAAAAATGTCACTCAAAGTGTCTAAGTCTGTACAGAGCACTGCCAAACACTAGAGGGGAAACCAATACGTAGAGGCTGAAAATTTGAGGATAAAGTATTTAGGCAGATATTCTGAAGTTAGGAAGAAATAAAGCTGTACTTACTGAAAATAATTAGCTTGTCAAGAATGATGAAAAGTGGGGATTCTAATGAATGGCTACTGCCTGGCTACTACTAATGCTGGTCTCAGCACAGCTTCACTCTGTTGGGACACAATACTCCTTTGGTTCTTCTCTAACTCGAAGCAAATTGTTAGCACCAATCCCAAGAAGAGAAGCAGGCCACAGCCTGTTTGTTGATCCACAGTCTTGTCTCAGATGATGTAAAGGTCTGCAGGCTTGTAGCCTTTTTCTGGTAGATGCCTCGAATAGCAACCAGACCAATCAGGTACGTTAAGCACAGACACTCACTCTCCAACCAGAAACAGTCAGTAATCAATGCACTCTGCTTCTACTCTCACCAGGATCAGAATATAAGCACAGATTCCAAGCTGTCACCTATAAAGCAATTATTAAGCTTTCTGGTGATTGGCAGTCTCCAGGAAATAATGTAACTGCACTCCTTCTCTCACCAGGAGAAAACAGAAGCACTAATCCCAAGATGACTACTGAGAGGCAGAATGTGGCCTCTCCAATAACTGGTGGTCTTGCAATAGATGCTTAAAGGTAAGATGAAAAAAAATGGTTTATCCTAAACACTGCAGTGTGCACTAGAGGAGGTAGATGTGAAAGTAGGTAACTTAAGTTTTACCTGTCTAAAAAGTTAAGTTTTAGTGGAAAGTCACTATTTTTAAAACAGCAAGATAGATTGAAAGCAGGTGGTTACTTTTTTATCCTGGTACTATGGAATACAGTAGGATGACCAATAAATTTAAATAGCTGAAGGGGAGTGATTTCACAAAATGATAATATTGTGCTTACTCACACCAACCAGTAAACGCAGAGAGGAAATGAGATATATGGTCAAATTAACATAAGGGGCAGGCAATTAGAAAGTCAGTGGTGTTTAAGCACACAACAGTAACCGGGTGGGAGGGTGAGAAAAATTTCTGTCTGACTTACAAGAGACAGAGCTGTGGTGTCTTTTCAAGTTTTAATATGCAGTCAAAAGTAGAATACAAGTAAAACACAGTGTAAAGAAAACAAATCACAGTATACAAAATAGAAAAAGGTTGTTGTTTTTTGTCTTTGTGGAACTCCGGCCCACTAATGATTGGCAGTAGATTGTTATGGTGCCGAGTTGCCAGCCCGATGCTCAACATTCAGTGAAGGCACGCCCATTTGCGCATGTCTTTCGGAGGCCACTCGACCATGGGGAGGACATGCAGACTCCACACAGAAGGCACTCCTGCCGAGAATCGAACAGGAGAACCTCTTGCTGTGAGGCAACAATGCTACCACTGGCTAATAAAGTAATACAGACTACAACAAATAAAAAGCAAACTAACCTTTCCCTCACAGCAAACTGTGAGACACTAAAAGTGCCAGGGTGAATGGCAGATATGGTGGTAGTAACATGAAGTATATAAAAGTAAGGTTAAGTATAATCTATGATAGTAGAAGGTCTTGGGATAGGCTATTCGATGGGTTTGGGAAAGGTGGGTAGTGACTGAGCATGAGAGATAAATAAAGGTGGTTTAAGGCAGAGGTTAGATTTCTGAGGAGAAAGGGAAATGGCAAGAGTGAGGGTATAGATAGGTATAATTGAGTTTAGACAGGAGGAATATGGGAGGAGCGCCAGTTACTATTTAAGTGTAATTTTCATTCTGCTTTGAAGATGTTTTTCTTTTCAATACATTTTAGGTGTCATGGGATGGAGTTGTGGCAGATTAGAGACAAGGGTGTTTTGTGGCCAGTGCATTATTAAATATTGGTAGTTACTTGTTTAACATTATTTTAAAGTATGTATTTATATTTGATCTTGACATCTAAAGGAGGAGTTGTATGCTGTGTAGTAAATTGTATTTGACTGCAGTAGCTAAGGTTGGGGAGATACCTTCAAGCAGTGTGCACTCTAGGATAATTATTGTAACTAGTTTTAATGGAGGTTCATGATTTCTGCTGTTAATTTAGCATAAGGGATACTTTTCATTCTTTCAGCATTGAAAAACTGACTGTATTGTTGCAGTATCACAGGGATAAATTTGAAGAAAGTCTCCAAAATCAATTTATTTCTCTGAGGCGGTGTTTTTTCAAGGGCAGAGATAGCTAGAAAGATGAAGAAAATAAGTATGGTGCCCAATCTAGTGTGAATTCCTTTCTTGACTTATAATTTACTCTTGCGGTGACATCTACTAGTTGGGCGATCCATATAAATTAGCTAGTTTTCAGTCTATGTTCATGGGAAATATTATTGCATAGCCATAGCAATATTTTCTTAACAGTGGCTGATTTGTTGTCAGGGGAATGTATATGCTAATAATACACATGTTTTTGTGGAATTAATTTTTAGATGTGTGATTAGGATTTCAGCATTCTAAAATTTTGGGGGAGGGTGTGGATGAAGAGTTAGGTTAAGGGATTTTTTTAAAGATAACTACTATTCTGCCTCCATATTTTTTCACTTTACCTATTCTGACTATATTAAAACCTAGTGGGAGTGTTTCAATGTCTTTTATTTCAGGCTTCCACCATGCTTCTATTGCCACAACTACAACTGGGGAGTAGTATACAATGCATGTGTGGAAGTCTTGAATTTAGTTGCAGATACTCTGAAAGTTGATGTTTAGCAGTAGTATGTTGCAGCCATTTAATTGTAGGAGAAGCAGTGAGTGTGGGGGTGGGTGTAGCAGACACTGAATGCATGTTAGACATTGGTTTTGGATTAGGGTGTATATTGCCACTAAGCTTGAGTTGTGTGGTAGTATTTTGAAGAAGACAGTAATATTTAGGTTTAGTTTATATTTTTAGAATGAGCATAACAGTTTTGTTACATGTTTTTTACATATTTATACATATGTAGGTTTAGCATTGTATTTTGTTAAAGCTCTGGTGTAATGGGGTAATAGCGTAGATTTTTGGAGAAACAGTGTAGGTAAGGTAGTTTGTGAAGAATGTGAAATAGAGGAGGAGTAATAGTGTGACTTTGTGGTAGGGTAGCATTTTGTATAGTGTTGAGGTGCAGGAAAAAGGTATAATTTGTTGCAAAGCATGGCTTAAATATCAACTGGATGATTTTAAAAGAGTTCAGTTTAGGGCTAAATGGTGTGGAAGTGTAGATAGTATAGAATACAGAAAGTGGGAAGAATGGGGTGGAGTTAAGATTAGACGTTTGGAGGTACAGAGAGGGCTTTACCAAAGGGCAATGTGTAGGAGCCTAAGATAAATAGGTGGATATTCTATTGGTTATATTAAATCAATGACTGTAGCAAAGGGGTGTGGCAATTGAGCATAACTTTAGTTGCAGTAGGGGTGGGTGAAATGTGGGGGTAGGGTAGGGGAGCGCAGTGAGCACGAGGGCTGAACAGAGCAGGCAAAATACCCTAGTTCGAAAATCTGCTAGAAAATAATCTGAGGCTGCTACCTTGAGAGAAAAAAGGTAGGACAGTCTGCAAAGCCAGACATGTTGCTATAAAACATAAATGGCACTTTATTGTAAACGTATAGATGACGATAGGGGCAGATTAGAGACAAGGTTGTTTTGTGGCCAATTTAGTATTAAATATTGATAGTTAATTGTTTAACATTATTTTCAAGTATGTATTTATATTTGACCTTGACATCTAAAGGGGGAAGTTGCATGCAGTGTAGTAAAGTTTCTTGAACTGCAGCAGCTAAGGGTGAGGAAGGTAACTTCAAGCAGTGTGCACACTAGGTTATTTATTTTAACTAGTTTTAATGGTGGTTCATGATTTCTGCTGTTAATTCGGTATAAGGGATCATTTTCATCCTTTTAGCACTGAAAACCTGTCTGTCTTTCAGCTGCTGTTGGGTGTCCAGCTGCAGTTGTTTAGCAGTTAGGATTCACAGGGACAAATTTGAAGAAAGTTTCCAAAATCAATTTATTTCTCTGAGGTAGCATTTTTTAAAGGGTAGGGATAGCTAGAAAGATGAAGAAAATAAGTATGGTTAGGTAAGCAAGGCAGGTTGATATGAAGAGAGTGATATATATATATATATATATATATATATATATATATATATATATATATATATATATATATATATATGTGTGTTGTATCTTTCGGCTTTTCCTGGTTAGGGGTCACCACAGCAGAACTCTGGTCCGCTAATGATTGGCAGTAGATTTTTACGTACCAAGTTGCCAGCCCTGATGCACAACCTTCAACGAAGGTACGCTCATTCACACATGTCTCCACACAGAAGACGCTTTAGCTGAGAATCGAACAGGACAAAGTCTTACTGTGAGGCGACAATGCTACCGCAGCACCACCGCCGCAAATATATATATATATATATATATATATATATATATATATATATATATATATATATATATATATATATATGGGATCCATACTGATCCCAGACAGCACTTTCTGCAGAAGCAGAAATCAACGAACATACTTAACCGAAAGTGCTGTTCAATGAAGCAGCACTTTCAGATAAGTATGCTCATTGTGCTGGTCACACTATAGTGCGGGTAAGGGAAAATTCCCTTTTCCCCACTGTAGTGCGACCTTGGAGTGAGAATATTAAAGTAGGGGGTGTGTGGGGATTTACTGTTTTTTTTTATTTTTGTAACACATTTTAATGAAAGTGCTTTTTTGGTGAAAGTGTTTTCATTAAAGTGTGTTCGGTTATTGTGGATTCGGGATGTTGAAGTTTTGTTCAACAGTCCAGATCCATATTATATATATATATATATATATATATATATATATATATATATATATATATATATATATATATGTATGTGTGTGTGTATGTAAGGTCTGAAATTCAGTCGGGCATCCTTCGGTTCCTCTGGTCACTCTTGGCTCCATAATGAGTATGCCTATAGACTGGATGACAGGAGGTGGCATTTTGGCACTAGTGCAAATTCAAGGCACAGTAGTAGGAGCAAATATTTCATTGCAGGGTATACATCAGTGATTATAATATCAGGTTATCACATTAATTAAAGCATTTTTTACAGAATTCCTGATACATTGTATAATGACCCTTTGCATATATAAGTTAATTAATGGTAATAGCACTGAATTAATTTTTAATACATTCAGTAAATTTCCTGATGCATGCTATTACAGATTCGTAGCATCTACCAGTTATTTACTGATAAATAGAAACTGTATCAATTTCCATGATATTCATACTTTATATATTGTACATAAGAATCCAATGAAATTACAGTACGTAATCAAATAAATTAAGAAATTATGTGAGTCCCGGTCTTATTAATTTGCATATATAGAATCATAAATTATTGACTAGTATAGCATTTATAATGAATTTAGTTTTGTTGCACATTAAATACTTTACAACATCTACTTTACTGACATAGTATTAGATTATATCTTCTTCCATTTACTTCCATGCAGCAGGTGAGCAGAGAAGTGTTTTGTTATCATTAACAACACTGATACACAACTGGCTATCCATTTCTGTGTTATAGCATTTGTACTCTTCACATAATTTAAATAAACAGTACAAAAATAGCTCTACATCTTAGTGTGCTAAGCTTTGTTAAAAATCATGCTGCCCTTATAAGCAAACATGAGTTCCTACAAGTCATAAAACAATATTATTTTGCAGCAGTGAGACACTTGCAAAAGATGCTCACACAAAATCACTGTTGATGTGCACTGTCAATTACTACAGATATAACCTAAAACACACCACCACTGACGGGCCTTTATATGCTTTTTAGGTCCATTAACTGCACAACAAATTTAGTTTCAATGAATTATTGCATACTATGCTTGCTATCACCTATAAAGACTCATCATACCTTTAGAGCAGTATAACAGTTTGGCATTTCAAAACTAAAATTGCAGTTACACAGTTCAGAGCATTAGCACAGTTCCACATTTTCAAGATGGGCACTGTAGTTACACAGTCCATTTTCACATTATGCTTACAAGATGTTAACATTACTTACATTTCCATGGGCAAAGATCCGAGTTTGCACATTACTGGAGGGATACTCTAGTAATGTGCATTGTAGCACAAATACACATAAAATACAAACAACTGTAAACCAAATGTGCAAATTTATCCTGCTAGCAGCTCTACAAGCTCATCACTGCCAACTCAAAGAGCACTTTAAAGGGCTGCCTGTCAGTGAACGCACAACTCTACTCTTTAGTTCACAGATCTATAAAACAGTAAAATGGGACAGTATCCTCTCTTTAAAACAAAATTGTAACTCAAACAGTGAAACTATGCACTAAGAGATGAGTAGGAAGAAGCTTCAAGAATGCTTCAAGGTTTGTATGTTTAAAGCTGGTCCTAGCCATTTAGAATCAACTTTCAGCTGTAGCAAGAATATAAGAGGCACTGAATGAGCTTCAACAAAACTAAAGGAGCATTTATTGGGGGAATCTCATGTTACAGGGAAAGGAAAGGACAAATCTTGGCATCTCATACTTTATTTAAGTTTATTGCATGTAAGGTCTCAAGCTATCATCTAAACCATACCTCTTGACCTCTTTCCACAAGAAATGTGGACAAAGCCTAAAACAATTGGGAGATAAAGGCCCAAAATGTGGGCAGATTTTATATATTGATCTTAGAAACTTATAAAGGATCATAGGATCATAGGAGGTTACTAGGCTAATGGCCCTGGGGCCCTTACAAGCCTAGCCAAGAGTTTATCCTCAAAAAGAAACCTCAGTCAGCACCTGTTGCCCCTGTCAGTGAGGGGCACAGGTGGAACCCCTGGGACAAATGTTTGTTTTCCCATCCACTCATTAATGTTGCACCTGAAGAGGGTCAGTGATGTACTCTGTTTGACATGTATGGGAAGTCTATTCCAGAGACAGGGCAGCCTCTGAGACACAAACCAGTCTCACCGGCAGGTTTTGTTGATGTCACATGTTAGATTCAGGCCTTTTGAGCAAGTAATGCACAAGGAGTTAGACTTATGGTTATGGAGCATCTCTAGTAGGGCAGGGTCTGAGATTGCCTTGTATGCGAGACACAGATCACCTGTGAGCAATCTGTATGATACCAACTACAGTAACAGTGATTTGAGCCTGTCTGCATAGGACAGGTTTTGGAGGCCGCAGATTCTCTTTATGAGGTATTTTTGTGGCCTTTCCAGTTGGTGCAGATGTTTGGAGAGGTACATACCAAATGGAGCATTATACTCAATTATTGGTCTAATGAGGGAGGATTATAGAGAAATAATAACCTCTTTTTTCTGGATACAATCCCTTTACGTATGAGATGAACCAAGTGAAAGGCTTTTTTGATCACTGCCATTATATGATGGTTGAATATGAGATTGTTATCAACCTGAGTACCCAGGTCTCTCACCACAGGTTGTGTGCTTAGGGGCTGCCATTGATGTGGTAATCAGTAGGGGTCATGTTTTTGCTGAATGGTATGATGATACATTTATTTTCATTTAGCTTGAGGCCATGACTTTGGCACCACTCATTAGTTTGCTGTGAGACCCCCTTGCAGTATGTTAACATCATCTGGGTAGTCAATGACAGCACCCAACTTACAGTTGTCCAAAAACCTGGCCAGCCACAGGCCTTTTGTCTTTGCCTGGACAGTAGGGGTCCCAGGACAAATCCTTGGGGAATTCCACTAGTGACATGTCTTCTATAGGAGGAGGAGGCACCTATTTTGACCTTGAGGGTGCTGTCAGTGAGCCATTTGGCCATCCACCTGATGAGCTAGTGATTTATGCCAAATTGTGTAAGCTTCTTGTTGATGCCCGAGTGAGGATTTGTGTCAAAGGCCTTGGCCAAGTAAAAGTAAGCTGCATGTTCTGACTTTCCCTCATCCAGGGCCTTGGTGACAGTCTCAGAGAAGTCAACCAGGTTCAACAGGCAAGTTCTGCCCTTGACGAATGTGAACTGGATGGGGTTTAGTGCTTGGAGATTTCCTATGTCCTTGTTTATGAGATCCATAATAATATGCTCCATGGCTTTACAGATCTGACTTGTCAAGCTAATGGGGGTGATCATTTCCAGGGTCAGTAGTGGCACCACCTTTGTGCAAGGGGATAACAATGGCAGTTCTCCACTCTGCTGGAATGAAGGATGTGCTTAGGGTGTGGTTGAACAGGGTGCTCAATGGCAAAGCCAGTTCTTGCTGGAGATGGTGCAGAATACAGCCTGAGATACTATCAGGTCCCATGGAAGCTGTGTTCTTTGCCTTGGACAGGGCCTTTAACACTTGATCTACAGAGATATGAGGTGCAGGACAAGTATTGGGGATGTCAAAAGGGCCTTTTGGGGGGACAGAGGGGTGAAGTTTGCACTGAACCTATCTGCTAGCAGGTTGGCTATGTCAACAGGATCAGTGTAAGTGATACTGTTAAGAACTAATTTGGAAAAAAACCTGGGCCTTGCCATGGAGGTTTCTGACATTAACTGAAGAAGGCTTTGTGGTTTCTCTTTGTTTCAGAGGCTAGTTTTGATTCATAATTGGCTTTGAATGTTTTCACTAGTGATATAATTTGATTGTTGAGGCTAATGAGGGAGTTTTTCCAATTTGGAATTTGTTCTTTTTTACCCTTGTACAACAGTTTCTTCCTTTTGTTGTAAAGCCTGTTGATAGAGGATGTCCACCAAACAGGTTTGTTTTTCCTTGAGGAGCAGGTTTTAGTTCTGTTGGGTATGGCTGAGTCTATGCAGTTGTGCAGGTGCTTGTATACTGCATTGGCGTACTGTTCCGCATAGTTGTCTGCATTCTCTTGGGGGAGCGGTGGTGTGAAGCTACTGATACCCACCCTTAGGAGGTTGTAGTCGACTTTTGAGAAGTTTTTTAGCTTGATTATGGGTGAGAGGGGTTTGGATGGGATAGAAACTTCGAATGAGGCAGTCCGTTGATCTGATCTCACCAGGGAGGAACATACTATGGGAGTGGTGCAATGGTCACCTATGTTGGTGAAAACCAAGTCCAGAATGTTAACTCCGCTTGTGAGTAATGAGACGAGTTGGTCTAGTGCGTTAGAACTGATGAAGTAAAAGAATCATTGATTGAGTGCATGAGTGCAGGAATAGTTCACCCAGTCTATAGTGGGGTAGTTGAAGTCACCAAGGATCAGGGTGTTGGGGAGTACCTTTATGGAGTCAAGTAGATCCAGGTAAGAGGAGTGGTTGTCCTAAGTCATGGAGTGAGGTCTATAGCTGGCTATAACTTGGATGGGTGTGTTGTTAACCATCGGTTTCACCTGAAGTAGTTCCAGTGCTTCATGCTGGTAAACCAGTCTGGAGGTGTGCCTGTCCTTAATGAAGATAAAGTCTCCACCACCCTTAGTCTACCCAACCTAATTTTGGGGTAAGAATGTGTGGAAAGAGGTACAGCATGGTAAGTCAGGGATGTTGTCACAAGCCCTGAACCAAGTTTCCATGACCGTACAGACATCTGCATCTTCCAGTGCAAGGAGAGCCTCCAGTGAGTGCATTTTCAGGTTAAGGCTCCTAGTGTTAAGCAGCATGACCTTCAATGTGCTTTTTGACAGATCTTTTATGTTGGAAGATTTTTCTTTGGGATATTGCCTAAAAAACGCACAATGGGGGGGTGAGGGCCTTGGGCAGAATCCAGAATCCCAGTGATGACAGGTGGATGCCATCTCTGACAAAGCATCAAGGCCTGTCAACCATGTCATCCCAGGCAGATACTGGATCCCCTTGGAATGATACCGGAAGCTAAGCCAATTGTTGAAGTCAATTATTTTTGGTGGTATTGTGGTATCATTCTTGGGGGGAAGGTAGAATGCTGCTTAGGGCTAGGGTCATACCTGCCTGAAACACATACTCTGAGAGCTCAATCATGTCTCTCTTCATATAGTCCAGGGAGGTACATCTCAAATCATTCACACCAACATGGACAATGACAGAGTCATACTTGTTGTGGAGAGATGTGAGTGCATGCATGATGTGGCTCATTCCAGCACCAGACAGACAACTGACTATGACCTTCTCCTTGTCGAGCCTGGTGAGGTGGACATTGGTGTGTCTCACAACTGAGTCACCAATGACTATTATGTTTGTTTATTGTTATGCCTTATGGGGTGTGTTGTCTTACGGGCTGTGTTTGTGAGACACTGGTGTATTGTCTGCTGTGTGTGACATGTTTGGTATTGTGTGTGGAATATTTGTGAGTGTGTTTTGGAGGTCTCTGCTGTTTAGATAAGCTTTTATTGAGGACCTCTGCATAAGTAGGTGTGTGTTGTGCTTGGCTATGTGATGTGAGTGGTGTGGTATTTGTGCTGGCAATCTCCTCTTTGTCAGGAGTTCTGACTGTGGCACAAGAGAGCATGGATTCCAGGTTACTGATGTAGATGCATTTCTTGCAAGTAGAAGAATTATGTGCTAGGAGAGGTGGGCTGTCAGTAAACATGAGGCAGTTGCTACACTATCTCAGTATTCCCATGTCGTCCAGGCTGGCAGGAGAAAGTGATGGGAATTGTCCAGACGTAATGTTCCAAATACATGGGCAGACATATGGAGAAAGGGCTTTGATTAGGGTTTCTCCACAAAAGTGTAGACCACAAAAACATTCTTAAATGTAAAGTAACTGGCCTGAATCACAAGTGCTAAAACCAAAATTAAGATGCTTAGAATAACAGATTAATCAGACAACTAACAAGCAGTAATAAATGCAGCAGAATAAACGCACTTGAACACTTCAGAGCATGCAGCAAAAATAAGGCACTACAGTAAGAAGAACACAATCACAGTAAAAGCAGCTGATTAAAATGTAAAAATGTTGTTTTTTTTTTTTTTCACAGAAAGGGAGAAAACAGAAGATAGTTCAGGATTAAGAAACTAAAGGAGTTGGCCTTCCCAAATGCTCTCTCTGTACTCAGTAGACTGAACTGATGAGATGGGACAGGGAGGAATGTCTAAAATCAAATTAACAGCAGGGGAGGCAATTCCAAAGCAGTGTTTAACAGTACAACAGAACTTGGGAGGCAGGGTGGGAACAAACAAAGCAGATGCATAGAGGTCAGCAATAAACAATGAAACAAATATATAAATGCATTACAGTGCAAAACAAGTCCAAAAAAGTATACCTATCTCAAGTATATCAGATGGTTATAGAATCCAAGACAGCCAGGTAAATAGCTCTACTATATCAATTCTGCAGAATTTCACAGGAGTGTAAGACTTTTGTACTAGAAGTACAACAGAGAAAATATATCTCATGCAATCAGATAAACACAGAGCTTTTGACCAATAGTTAACACTTTAGGTGGGCTGATTCTACAGAAAGCAAAGCGACCTCCACCCGGAACTAGCTACTGAATTAACCCTGAGAAACAAACAATGCAGACACACAGAGGCCAGCAATAAACAATGAAACAAATATATAAATGTAGTACAGTGCAAACCAAGTCGAAAAAGGTGCACTTATCTCGGTTAGGTATATCAGATGGTTATAGGATCCAAGACAGCCAAGTAAATAGCTCTGTTATATCAGTTCTGCACAATTTCGCAGAAGTGTAAAATTTTTGTACTATTTATTTTATTTATTTGACATTTGTTAACCGGGTTAGTCTGACTGGGCATGAAGCCCTTTTTCAGCAGAGGCCCGAGGAGAAAAGCTCCAACATAAAAAAAGAAAACATACATTATGATACAATAAAACAATGGTCTGCAAGTCATTAGAAACAATAACAGGATAGACATTTACATCAGTACTGAACACAAACTTATAGATAGAACATTATATAGATTAAAATATACAGAGAGTGTGGGTGCAGTTAACAATTAGCTAAAATACAACTAGTTGGCATAAGAAGATGCAGGACCCAAGATGTAGTAATTACAGAGGCAGCAGAGGAAGAGAGAAAAGGGCTGAAATAGGACAGGGGCAAGACCATGTTTTGAACATGAATTCTTTTAGCCTTTTTTTAAAAATAGAAGCTACTTGTGGTGGCTCTTCTATTCCAGGTGTTAGCAACTGAAGTGTACCTCAATATGTATGTCTATACCTTTAAAACGCTATCCAAGGGCTTGCACAAGTGCATAAATACTGAGCACATGCAAGTCTGACTGCCATTTTGTAGTTAGCTGTTGAGATGTAAGCATGTATGTATGTAAGGTCTGTGTCTGTTAACTAGTTTGTTTGTATTTAGCGATGCTGCTATCCACCCTGATGTTTTTCTATGCATTAAAGCATCTAAAGGAAACCCTCAGCCTTCTTGTTATACATGTTAGAGATGAACGAGTGACATGGTGTCAGAAGTGCATATCTAAAGGGCATGGAGTCAGAACCGGCATATCTAAAGGGCATGAAGCTAGAAACGGCTTGGCTAAAATGATTAGAGGCACTTCCTTAGAGTTGGTGGAACATAGAATTGTGGATCATCCCAAAAATGTGCATATTTCACAAAACAGGTTAAAAATACATTTTAAATATTAAAACTTGCTCAGCACTATTTCTTTTCATATAAAATGAAATGGGGTGTACAGAATGCTCTAAATAACATTTGCATAAACAGATATGTACACTATTGATAAAATATTCTAATTACTATGGAAAATGTTTGAAATAAAGTCCATATTGCATAAAACAAATAAAATAAGGGGAAATGACCGCATTTTCACAAAGCATGTATTTTTCGCATTAAGCAAAGATATCTGAGTTATCAGAAGTATATAAAGAGTTTGCATGTTTGTACAGTGTCACAGTAAAGCTATTTCACAAAGTACAGCCATAGCAATGCATATTTCACAGAGTACAGCCATTAAAGAGCATATTTCACAAAGTACAGTACTTTGAAGAGCTTATTGTGCATTTGAATGTTGTTACAAGCTCACAGGACAGTTTGTTGGTACATAGTTACAAGGAACATCTTTTCAGTGTGTTTGTGCATACTTTGTGGGCATGGCAGACAGATTTTGAAAAACATTACTGAGAATTGGAGAGTGTTTGAGCAAGAGTAAGACATTTTCATGCAGGCTGCATTTTTTGATAAAGATGACCGTAGAAAGGCATTTATTCTACTTAATTTAGCTGGGTCAGAAACTATAGAAAGGGAGTGTTCATTTGTGTATGCACCTAGTGTCTATACAGGAGAGTGGGAAAGCTGTCATATTGTTGTACCAGCTGAGTCAAAGGAGGACCCTGAGTTGTTAAAAAGTAAATTTAGAGAAATGTGTAACCCCCAGACAAATGTTACAATGGAAAGGTACTTATTTTACACAAGGGATCAAAAGCCAGGTGAAACTTTTACAGCATATATAACTAACCTGAGAAATAAAGCTAAAATGTGCAGATTTGGTGACTTAAGGGATGAGTTGATAAAAGACAGGTTTGTGTGTGACATAAAAGATGATGCTGTGAGAAAGATTTTGCTACGTGATAGTGATTTAACTTTGAATAAGGCCATTGAGATTTGTCAGATATTCGAGCTTACAGAAAAGCACACAGATATGCTTACAAAAAGAGAATAGCTCTAGAAGACACAGTGACATGTTGATAGTATGCAGCATGTGGTTAAAAGAAAGAAGCCAAAGTACATGGCAGCAACTGTAACCCTGCAGCACTCACTGGTAAACCTCAGAACTTTCTAGTACATTCAAGGGTTTGCACAGTCTCAGTGAAGATTAGAGTGAGTCAACCAACTCAAAACATGGGAACTAACCCAGTTTATTTGCCACCTATCATACTTGTGGTGGAAGCCATGAATTCAAAAGAGAAAAATGTTTAGCTTTTGGTCAACAATGTCACAAATGTAATAAATGGAATAATTTCAAAAGATTCTGTAAATCAAAAGGCCCACATTATTTTATTAAGAGGGAACATTTTAAGAAACGAGTTGATCAGTTAGATATTGGCAGTTCTAGTCTTTATGTTAATGGTGTGTGACTGCTTTATGAAACCGTCAATGCAGTAAATTTAAGGGCAAAGAAGTATTTTGTACTGTTCAGATAAATGGCCAGCCCACAGACCTCAAAGTTGACACAGGTTCCAAGTGCAATGTTATGTCAACAGAAACATTTGCCAGAGTGTGTAAAGGTGAAAGGCTTGATTTGGCAAGCTGTGTGAACCTTTTGCTTATGGAGGTGAAAAAATTCATACTGAAGATTCAGTAGTGCTTTCATATTACTCTACTGGAAGATGCTATCAATTATTATTTTATGTGGTCAAGAGGCATGTCCAGTCATTATTATGGCTCAGAGACAGTTTGAAAATATGACTGCTGTCATTTAATAAGGAAGTCCACCATGTTAGCTTAAAATACCACTACTCTAATTTTTCCCAGTACATTTTTTCTACCTATGCTGATCTTTTCCAATTCAAACTAGGCAAACTTCCAGCTGTGTACTCCATAAAGTTAGACCCAGAAGTCAGTCCAGTTATCAGTTATCAAGCCAGCATGTAAAGTTCCAATAGCCATGCAGGACAGAGTCAAAACCAAGTTAGATAAAATGGTGAGACAAGGTGTGATTTGTCCAGGTGAAACTCCAACTGAATTGGGTATCTTCTATGGTGGTAGCTCATAACAAAAGCTCAGATGACATCAGAATTATATTGACCCATGAGATTTGAACAAAGCACTAAAAAGACCTCATCAACCAATGCGCACAGTTGAAGAAGTTGCAGCCTTAAGCCAAATGCCATTCATTTTTCTGTCTTAAATGCAAAGAGTTTATTCTGGCAATTTCAGCTTGACAAGAAATCATCATCGCTCACTACATTCAGTACTCCATTTGGAAGGTACAGATTTCTGAGAATGCCATTTGGGATAAATTCTGCAAGTGAAGTCTTTCAGCGTGAAATGGAGCAAATTTATTCTGGGTATCCTTGTGCTATTATAGTAGACAGCATACTAGTAGGAGATCATGATGAAGCAGAACATGACAGAAACCTCAGAAAAGTTTTAGAAATGGCATGTCAAGTGAATCTTAAGCTCCACCCACACAAATGTAAATTCAGGCTACAAGAAGTTCCTTATCTTGGTCATTTATTTACAAGTACAGGCCTATGACCAGACCCTTCGAAACCAACAGCCATTCTTGAGATGCCAGCTCCAGACAATGTTAAAGCATTGCAAAGTTTTTTTTGGCATGGTCAACTACCTAGGCAAGTTCATTCCAGATTTGAGCCAACTTTCAGCTCCACTCAGAGAGCTGACACATAACAATGTTTCTTGGTCTTGGTTAGAACACCACCAAAGAGCATTTGATGTCCTGAAACAGAGAATTGCTAGTATACCTACGCTTAGATACTATGATGTTCACAAACCAGTTACACTTTCCTGTGATGCTTTGAAATTTAGGCTTGGTGCAGTCATTCTACAAGAGGATCAACCTGTTGCCTATGCACTGAGAATTCTTACCCAAACTGAGATGCAGTATGCCCAGATTGAGAAAGAAAACCAAATCGAAAGATGTGTGCAAGTCTGAAAATGACTAAAACCAAAAAACAGGACTTGTACGAGTGCCCAAATGAAGGTCAAAAACCAAACTCCTTAGATAAGCACAAGCACTTTATTTCCTTAACGCTGCAACACAAAAGAATACGTTTTCGACATAGAATCCAAGTCTTCATCAGAGATGAACAAATCACAGTAGACCTTACATCATTTTATACCATTCAACCTTTCCTCACAGCAAGTTGTGGCAGAGGTGTTTGAGCTTTTCCAGTAAAGCAATTTCAAAATTTTACCTGAGACAATTCCTCTGAATCATGCTCCTGAAAGAGTACCAACTGCATTTAAAGCTAGAACTAAACAACAGCTACAGTGCATAAAATGACCTCAAGTCATAGAGCCAATATAGTGGAACAACATTATGGTAACACAAGTGAAGCAGGACGAGGTCAGGATATTGAGTAAGCCACAAGAGCATAAGGAGTCAAATGAGACCAGTATCCTCATCAAACTACTGAAGAGGTAGTAACAACTTTGACAAATGACAAAGTTTTCTCTGTGATTGATGCAGACCAAGGGTTTTGGTAGATAAAGTTGCATAGGATCATAGGATCATAGGAGATTACTAGGCTACCGATCCAGAGGGCATTTTAAGCCTAGCCATTTCAATCCAATGCAATACCATAGCGGTACTAGTCAATACCCAAGATTGCATTTAGTGATGACTACCCATGTCCAGGAGGGTTGTCAGTGCTATTCTCAGTAATAATTTATGGTGCCCCATCCACTCATCCAGGTTTCTCTTGAACAATGTCATACAGATGCTCTGTTTCACATAAATTGATAGCCTGTTCCAAAGATATGGCAGTTGCTGGGATATAAATATGTCCCTCCAACATGTCCTATTTAAGTTGCAGGTCATATTTAAGTCCCTGGAAGCAGTAGCCCTCGACTCATTTGATTTACGAATATGCAGTAAGTTCATTAGGTTTGGGTCTTGGTTTGCTCTGTAAGCCAAGCATAAGTCTCTCCTAAGAAGTCTATATGATACAGAGTATAGTGACAGGGATTTTAGTAGGCCCATGTAAGGCACATGTTGGAGGCCCTTGATCTTCTTTGTTAGAAACCTCTGAGGTCTGTCTAATTGTTATAGATGCTTAGTATGGTACATACCGAATGGGGCATTATAATCAATTACGGGCAGGATAAATGCCGAGTATAGGGGGATTATAACTTCTTTTGCTCTTGAAGTGATGGCTTTACTAATCAAGTGAGCTACATGGAAAGCTTTCGTTACAATGGTAGACACTTGGTGGTTGAAGTTAAGGTCACAGTCAACTTGTGATCCCAAGTCCCTTATCACTTTATAGGTACTTAGGTTATTGTTATTGATTTGATAGTGTGAAGGGACATTGTTTGTGCCAAAGAGAATGATGATGCATTTCTTTGCATTCAGTTTCAGACCATGACTAATACATCAGTTGCTGGTCTGTGTGAAACAATCCTGGAGTATACTGACATCATTTGGGGATTCAATGACTGCACCTAGTTTGCAGTCGTCTGCAAACTTGGTTAGCCACAGCACTTTAGTTTTGACCTGAACTTCTGAGAAGTATGCACCAAACAGTAGGGGACCCAGCACTGACCCCTGTGGCACCTCACTGGTAACAGGTCTGCTGCTAGATGTGGAGTCATCCAGTTTGAAAGTGTGTGTCCAGTTTGTGAGCCAGTTGGCAATCCAGCTTACAACGTAGGGTTTACATTCAGTTTGCTAAGTTTATTGGTAATGCCTGAATGTGGGATTGTGTTTAAAGCCTACCACTCAACCTGGAAACATCCAAAATCTGGACAAAGGCCCATGAAAACAGGTACAAATCTGTACGCTGATTAACATAAAATGTGCATACATAATTATGTAACTCCACCCACTCCAGTGGAATTGTGGGATACCAAGTTTTAAACACAAACTGAACAGACAACCAAAATATGATAATGAAACACAAAATAAGCAGAAAAACAATAGTGTTTCTTTATATTAATATTTGAACTTGTGCAAAACTAAAATACAATTTTCTTTTATAAAAATAAAATTAACTGTGGCTGGCAGTCTGTGAGATATAAGATACAAGATTATGCATTGCATCAAACGTCAATAATGGATAAACTGAAATTAAAATTAGCAGAAGCCAGAAGGCACAGATACAGCTCCACAGAATTAATTTAGTTATTGACTGCAGATATTATGGCTTATTTGCCTCTTAATCTGTTAGAGCAAGAAATATAAACAAATCCATAAATAACATGGGGGACCAAACAAAGGCACAGAAATACAGTGACACTTTTAAATACTGCTCTTCCAAACAGACTGTGCTGTGGGCAGAACAACAGATTTGCCATAGCATAGCCTGAATTTTCTGAAGGATGAAGTCTGAAAATCAAATGCAATGTCTGCTGCCTGCCATTATTTTCTGACTTTAGTTCAGTTCTCAAAGATTTGCCACTGCCAGTGATTTCCCAGAAAACTACAATTTTTTATGAGAAATGAACTTGTAGCAAAAAGCCAAAAGCTTAATTTCATTCTGTAGTTTCAAATATGCAAAGCACAAAAATGAAACATTACCCCCAGACCCCTACTAATCCCTTCAGCAGTATGTTTGCAAGTATGCACAAGCACCAAAATGAAACATTTCCCCCAACAATCCATCCCCTCAGTAGTTTCAAGTATGTACAAGCATAAAATGAAACATTTCCACCAGTAATCCATCCCCTCAGTAGCTTCCAAGTATCTACATTCACCAAAATGAAACATTTCCCCCAGCGATCCATCCCTTCAGTAGCTTCCAAGTATACACATGCACCAAAATGAAATATTTCCCCCAGCGATCCATCCCTTCAGTAGTTTCCAAGTATGCACAAGCAAGCACCAAAATGAAACATTTCCCCCAGGCTCGGTTTTGATCAGTTTCTCCTTAATTCTCAATGTAAACTAAACTCTAATATGGTCTCTGTAACCTCAGCTTTTGCATGGCAATCTGATACATTGCTATTTAAAGTTGTTGGATTGTTAAGCCATTGTATAATGTATAACTCCACTTAACAGAATTATTTTTTTGGAGTCCATATTTGGTGTATGGCAGTCATGTAGTGTGATTTACAGTGTTCCACCAGGAGGTTTTTCAGAATAATTTCCTTATACAACACACTGTAAGCCAATGAGATGTCAAAGGTTTGCATTATCACAACTCATCATAAAATTTAAAATAATTAAATGTATTTTATTCTACTGTATTACTGCATATCTGTAGCATTATATTCCGTGATGCACTTTGTTGTATGACTCACTTTTACCATTATTGTCAAATATTATTGCTGTATAACCCTACTATAGATGTTACTGGCCCAACTTATAAATGAAAATGTATCCCTGGTCTAGCTGATCCCTGTTTTCATAAGAAATAACTGTCAGTATAATGTGTGTGTGTGTGTGTGTGTGTGTGTGTGTGTGTGTGTGTGTGTGTGTGTGTGTGTATGTATCTCTCTCTCTCACTCTGAATACTAAACTTACAACAATAAGTACTTAAATAGCGCTTGCAGAACAGCTAAATTACTTTTACAGCTCAAGAAATGTTGAAAGTTGCTCTTAAGGAAAAACACCATTATTTTTTTTCTAATACGATCACTGCTGAAAAATCTCCAGCATAACTTAATATTTTAAATAATGCATTGCAAATTTAATGAAGGTAGAAAGGCAGGGCATGGCGTCGTAAAAATTAAATTACATGACTTAACCACCCAAATTACTCCTTTCAACTGTCAGTGTACTACAGGAATTGTGCAATCTGGAGACTGCTAGCAGTTTTTATTAGGTGATGGTAAAACCTAACCAAGCTTCAGTAATCATTTAGAGTTACCACTGAATCAAGTTTGTGGTAGAGTTACTGCATGGGCTGCAATAGTTTCAAATTAAATAAAAAAATACTTGATAGACGTAGGGTGGAGATAAAAAAGTAACCCTAAGTGGAAGCTTCACACTGCAAATGAAATAATTATATTGTTCTCAACTACAGAAGCTGGACTCTGTCACATTCACCAGTATGACATACAATTGCAAGTACACAACATGCACATTTAAACTTTAAACTTCATTCCCCTCGGTTGCATACTTTACTTGCAGTTGCTATGGGTGCTGTCCAGGGTAAATAAAATGTCTATTCCAGTGCCAGATGACCACAGAACTTACTACTAGTACATAACAATGTTGAACATTTACCAGCATGACCCTTATTTTGTTCTGATTGGTTAATTTCATGTCAGTAATATTGTTTTCAAGACCTTGCCTAATAAAGACACTGTAGGAGATGCAAGAGCCTTTGCCAGCAGCCAAAAGCCTAGGGGTGCCAGGTGCAAACCATCTCTGACAAAGCAGCGAGGTTTGTCAACCATGGCTTTCTAAGCAGTCAGGGACTGGATCCCCTTGGAATGTCAACAAAAACTAAGCCAATTATTGAAATCAATCATTATTTATTTATACTGTGGCATCATTCTAAGTGAGGGTAGTATGCTGCTCAAGGCTAAGGACATACCTGCTGGACCATGTCTCTCTTCATATAATCCAGTGAGGTATGTCTCAGGTCATTCACACCGACATGACTTATGAGACAGTTATAACAGTACTTGTTGCTGAGACACCTGAGTGCATGTGTGATTTTGCGAATCTTGGCACCAGACAAGCCGCTGACCGTGACTTTCTCCTTGTCCAACCTGGTGAGTGGGACATCCATGTGTCTCACTACTGAGTCTCCAATGACAAGAGAACTTGTTTTTTGAGTGTTATGCCTTACGGGCTTGGTGGGTGAGATACTGGTGTTGCTATGCATCATGGGTGCTGTGCAGATTGTGTTAGCTGTAGCAGACTTGTGTTTTTGAGGTATCTGGTGTTTCAGTAAGTTTTTCAAGAGAGCATCCATGTATGTCAATTTACATGTTGGATGCATACTATGTGTATGAGTAGTGGTATGTGTATTATGTGAATATGTAGTGGTGAGTGAGATGACAACCTTCTCCATGTTACTGTTTTGTGTGAGAGAGAGCATGGATTCTAGATTATTGGTGTAAATACATCTCTTACACTCTGTACTAGACTGTGTTATTATTACAGGGTTGTCTGTGTACATGAGGCAATTGCTACACTGCCTCAAGAGACCCAAGTCAACAAGGTTGGCAGGAGAAAACAAGGGTAGTTCAACTGTCCATAATGCTAGATTGAAGACTGTTGTCTTTAGGGGTGGCTTTTCAGAAACTATCACTGAGGAGCTCATTGAATGTATATTTCTGCCTGGATTTTAAGGGAAAATGTGTTGTTGCTTTGGCACGCAATTGCAAGGTAGTGCATTATGCAGCATGATGCACAAACAAGCAGAAACCTGCTAAGATGCAGGGCTAAATACCAGATGCTAAAACTTGAAAAAAAAACTGCAACAAAATTAAATTCAAAAGCACCAATGAGTATGCTTATCCCAAACCCTAGACCGGCCTGCCTTAACCAGTCAGGTGGCAATCAAAAACAATTCTCTGATAAAAGTGCATTTAGGCCCCTTCCAATTCGGGATGGCCTGGAAAACATGCTCAGAACAAACAGACCACTACAAACAGTTCCGGAAGCAGCAGGCCTGGATCTGGACTATACTACAGCTTCTAGCTACCCTAGTTTCAGCAGGAAACACTAGAGAATATTTAACACTACAGAATATTTTAAAGCATGAGTCCTTGTCCAAGCTAGACTAATGCTGAAAAGTGTTGTTTGACTGGCTCCATATTTTTCTGATCTTAAACATGCATTTGAATCAGTAATTCACTACCTGGATGACTGGAAGGGTACCCAAGATGTTATCCCTAGTTTGATGTCCAACTCCTCCTAAAGAAGGAAAGGGGTCCAGCCTAAGAGGATGGGTGTTGGCAAGGTGTATATGGTTATCATACTGAATTACCCTGTAATTACTATGAATACCATGAATGCTATGTGTTCTGTGACTCTATAAATCTATATATTACTTCAAAAATTACAGCACTGTGGCTTTTCTACTGAATTCTGTGGTGTGCTTGCTGAATATTTCTCAAATAGAACCTTATCTGTTTCAGATCAAGAGCTTTGTAAGCAAACATTGAGCACTTCTACATCCACTGCTCTTCTCATTATTTATCAAGTATTGCCTCTGGGATATACCAAACCTAAAATGTTTTCTATATGCAGATTATATAATTATCACTAAAGCAGATAAATCTGTTAGTGACATTAACTGCTCACATAAAGGCAGGCTAGCTCTTTTTTGAAATTGACTTCAAAAGAATAATCTCACCGTAAACACCCCTGCCCCCCAAAAAAACTCTGTTATGTTTTTGACCTGCATCAAAGACTTTTTATGGCCTCGTCTTTTATACTAACAAACCTGGTCAGACAATAATGCCTATCATAACCCAATAAAAATATCTAGGAGTAACTTCACATTCCTCATGTAAAATCTCAAGGTACTAAGTCAACTAAAATAGCAAACAGAATTTTCCTTCTCTCTAAAGCAGTTAGACAAGTCATTCATATTAATGTATTGTTGCCAAGGTTTAAAGCATGCTCTTCCCATTACTACCTTAATTTGATCCCAGCATAATTCAAAAGGCAGAAAAGAAGATACTCAGATTCATACATATATATCCCATGACTAAACAATAATGTCTTAGGAATAAAGAAGTCTAACTGGCTACCAATTTCAGCTAGACCTAGTCTCCTTCCAGATATGCTAACATTCAAACTTATTCACCAAAATTACTGTCCACACTCAAAAAATAAATAAATACATAAATAAAACTACAAATACTCATTTAGAAATACAATTATCACTACTTTTTACAAACCCATTTTTCCTTTAACACTGATTGAAAACTCCTTCTCAAAAGTACAAATTTCAACCTGGAAAAAACTCACAGACAATGGACATAACCATGCTTGACAATTTTATGAAGCAGCGAAAAAAGTACATAATAGACGAAATTTACCTTAATTGCTTTCACAGTCTCAGCTGAAATTGATATTAATAAGATCGGCATTGTAGTCAGCATTACAAACAATTATATCATAGAATGTCCATAAGAAAATACCATTGTACATTTGTACATATTATGCTGTTTATTTATACTCACTGCTAATAATTTGTGTAATATGGATTCAATATTTCTTCTTGCATACTAATCACCTTATCCTTTGTTCTTACATGATGTTAATGAGTGATTACTATTCTTCACAGATGCCCTTGTATATTTCTACCTGTTATCATTGCATTATATTTTTCAGTGTCATTTCAATGCTTCTGCTTATTGGTCTTGGTAATTTAGGGAAATGGTCCTTGAGCTAGTGTACTCACCTGGTTAAGAAATGGTAAACAAAGAAAGAAAGAAAAAAAAATGCTCCTTTAGGACTTTATATATTTTTGAGGCTATCTTTTGGGATCTTGTCAGCTCCAGAAGTGTTCCAAAGGGCAATATAAATTATAGCCATACCTCTCAACCTGAAAGTGCAAGAAATATGGACAAAGACAAAAAAACAGCAATGGGACAAAGGCCCCAAAATTGTGACAGTTTGTAAATATTGCTCATGTAAATTAGAAAGTTGACATACTAAAACATTTTGTAATATCATGCAATTTCTGAAGGATATGAAATTTGAAATTCAATTATTTAGTGATGTCAATCCTCAATCATGTGTCAGAAAACCACAAATTTTATGAGGGACAGCCTGTGGCAAAGATCTGGATATTCTGCAAAAATCTGGGCAGTTTAGAGGTATGATCATAACTAAACTGCAAATGTAGTTGTCAACATAATAAATTACATTTCTGATGGATTGCTACAAAACAGGAGCACAATAGGTAACAGATAAACTTGATGGATAGACTGAGGCCTGAAGGTCTGAAAGTAAATAACATCATATGCCAGATTTCTGTCACTTTGTTGAAATATATAGGAGTCATGTTGAAAGAAACTAGTATTCAACCAAATGCTAACAAAGCTGGAGCTTTTGTGAATATGTAGAAAACGAATGACAGATCATAGCTTACACATCTCTTACATATGGTACAGTACTTGTCAACATTCATACTTCAATTGTCTGAAATCACACTGTTCATAAGAAGTTTCTAGAACATGATGGATTGTAGCATTGGTCAACCAATTATGAAAGAAGTTTTAATTTACTGTAGACTTTGGTAGCTATAGCAACAACCGTGAAACATGATGATGTGACAGCACCTACAGCATTGCAAGTTAACACTAGTCAACCAGGACAAGACATAGTTCTATTACAAGGTTGCTAAGAGATGCTTATATATGTTGCCCACTTATAAAAGGAAATGATATTTATATATTTTAGATGACAAAAGCTCCACAGTTATATTTATGACAATGCTATTACAGAAGAATCAGTCAACAGACCTCTTCACAGTATTTTTAAAAAGTCATTGCATGAAGTTTCAATATGACTACAAGGAGTGTTATCATCATTCAAGAGGTATGCCTTATAATTGAAGTACAAAACAAGAAAACCTATGCACATAGTGGGTACTCTCAGAAAGACATATGTGAATGAATCCAAAGAGGATCTCCTACAAAGGATTTACAAGTCCTGTAGACTGTGTCCCAGTTACAGCAGGAAAACTGCAATTGTTGAAAATTTACACTAAAGGTTATAGGTTCACAAACAGCTACTAGGCATGTAGCCCAGGAGACAACTGAGGAGTCTATTCCAATTTCCTAATTGCCCCTATCTGTTTAATTGACTTACTCAGAGTTATTCAGTAGGCAAATGAATGATGAAAGAATCAAATCCTGGACTAAAGGAAGCAAATTAAAAACATTGCATAGCCTTAATCTTCTGTATTAACTGCCAGACCAAAGCCACTAGCTCATTGGTAGTTACTAAACATGTAGCTCTGGAGAGCACTGTGGAGCCTAACTCATTTCAGAATTATACTACAGCACTACATAATTAAGTTACTTGCTGAGAGTCACACAACAAGCTAATGGAGAGGCTGAGAGATTCAATTACTAGACTACAGTAAATAGCTTAACAGTTCAGAGCTATTGTTCACTATGCTGTCAAACTAAGCATGACTTTAAACTACTTAGTTGCTTAGAAATCTCACATGACAGGATAGTCTGATGAGACGTAGCTACTACAACCTCTCATTAGATGGTATTCTCATTTAGAGGTGAGCTGTTCATGTGTTCAAGAAGTGATAGACAAAGCTGACAAAATGGTTTTGCTACATGGCTACACAACAGTATGTTAGCATCTTCTTTCGGCATTTCCCATTGTCGCCACAGCGGATCATCTGTTTCCATTTCTTCCTGTCCTCTGATCTTGCTCTGTCACACCAACCACCTGTATGTCATCTCTCACCACATCCATAAACCTTATCTTAGGCCTTCCACTTTTCCTGTTACCTGGTAGCTTCATCCTTATCATCTTTTTCCCAATATACTCAGCATTTCCCAATATAATCAGCCATATACATCCTCTATCCTCTGTGCATCGGACCTGCATCTAGGCTGCTGCTCTCTCTTCCCACTGCTTCCTCGGGTGTTCCCCTGTCTTTACTATTTAACAGAAAATCCCTCCTTTCTAAGAGAAGATGTCCGTGGAAAATCTGCTTGATCTACACTAAATATACTGGGACCTTGTCTCCCCATTGCTAAGGAAACTCAGTCTGCTCCCTCAGGTGCTTACCCTTATTTACTATTTAACAGAAAATCCCATCTTTCTAAGAGAAGATGTCCGTGGACAATCTGCTTGATCTACACTAATTATACTAGGACCTTGTCTCCCCTTTGCTAAGGAAACTCAGTGTATGTAATCAGTCTTAAATATGTTATTCTAGTGACTATCTAAACTTGAGCAGCATTCTACCTTGGTGTGCTTGAAAGTAGCCTACCGCAGGCCATTTCATTCCCCCCCCCCCAACCTTGGTTTACAGTCTACTCTCGCAGTCCCCTCACTGCCTCTATTTAACATTCTAAACCTAACTTCTTAGAGGAACCTCTGTTTTCTGAGTGTACCTCCCTCCTTTCTCCACTAGGTGGCAGCATACTCCTGATAAAAAGACCAGCAATAAACCTTTTTTTCCTGCTCCACTTATTTACTCCGCCTAAAAGTGCCTCTGCCCTTCTTCAATGAATCAGTGGAATTACCACCACACACTCATGCACATTCTTTAAAGAGTGTAACCTACCAAACATAAAATCCAACATTAATAACTGGAAAACCAAAGTTAGTAACCAGAATACCTGTACCCTAGCAGTAGCTCTCTTTTTCCAGCCTCAGGTCACTGATGGTTTTTTGGTCCTTCCCGCCTTCTTGGCTCTACATCCCTCCCCCATTCTCCTCTCCCTTCCTAAATCTCCCCCTACTTATTCCCTCCCCCAAAGGCTCATTCCCATCCTGAATGTTACTTCACTGGGGTGATATCTGTGGCACCATTTTTAAATCTGGGCCACACGTGTCCTCTATCCTCTGTGCATCGGACCTGCGTCTAGGCTGCTGCTCTCGCTTCCCAGTAGGTGTAGCACAAAAGAGAAAATAATATGTACAACAAAATCAAATGTTTTACTGTTTAATATGTTTATGTTGCTAAAAATACTGAAACTCTCTCATTTTATTGCTGCCTTTAACATTGCTGTTTAATGTTTCATAATTACTCCATCTCACCTTGGAATTGGGACAGATTTATACATTGCTCAGGTAGAGCAGCATGTATTCTTGTGTTTTCTGTTCTTTTTAGCTTTAGGAAACCAAATATCAGCGTGTAAGAAAACTCCGTAACCAAAAACCACACTGAAAAAAACCCTCAGGTCTTGGCAGGCAAACAATTCCAATAAAAAGCTGAGAGAGCGATAACTAAATACACTACAATAAAACGTTGGTAAAAATAAAAACGTGTTTAATCCAATAACAGTTTAGCGCTTTCACTCACACAAGTTGAGCTTCTTCAGAACTAATCACCATTTTAGAAAAGACAGTTTATATACACTTTTTGGCACCATAAATTTTTAAATTTCTTAAAGACACAGTAATCAATATAACCACAGTATTCTGCGTAACTATATAAATTAGTATCATATATATAAAAATAAATAAGTAGAAGAATACCAGCAAATGGATACATATCAATTGCAAATGTAAATGAATATGTGAATCATAAACTCTTTTAAAAATTCTTCAGTTGTTAACTTTAAAATGACATCAAATATCACAACATATATTTTATAGATATTGAATCATTTAAACCTGGTTCGTGTGCAGCATCTGTGTACAATTGCCACCAGGTTTCCTTGTACAACAATTGTTCCCTAAAATTCCCACCCCTATTGTTTATCTCAACCCGGTCTATAATACCAAATCTAAAAGAATGAGTCAAATCAAATTTGTTAACATGTCTGAACAACGCGTTAGTCTCATTTCTAGTTTTTATGCTGTACATGTGAGAATATATTCTTTTACTGAGCTTTTGCTCAGTTTTTCCTATATAAAAACTTGGGCATCTTTCACATTTAGCTAAATAAACCACCCCCTTAGTATTGCAATTACCTGATTTAAATCTGATGGTGGTATTGTTTACATTTCTCAGTTTAATTTTCTCATCTTCCATAATATTCTTACACTGACGGCACATACCACATTTCTTAGTATGATCACCATCACTAAATCTGTTGTCAATTCTTCTCTCCAGTAACTTTTTCAAGTTATTCCCCATTTTGTAAACAAAGGATGGTGCACTACCCAGTATATGTGTAATACTGTCGTCTGCTTGAATAATACTCCAATTTTTAATAATAATGTTTTTAATTTTAGCTACGTGTGGACCATACTCTAGTACACATGCCCTTCCTAAATTTCTTGTTGTTATTTGTGTACTTTTTTCAAACTCAATGTTATTACATGTACCATCGCATTCCCTAACAGGGGTTTGTATTTGATACCCCAGTCTTTAATCAAACTTGTTGAAATTTTGTTTAATGTTTGGTACTCATACCCCCTACTTTTAAATACGTCAGTAATGTAGGCAACTTCATCCAACATGTCATGGAAGTTCGAAGTCATTCTTATGGCTCTAATAATCTGCCCTTTGAAAATGTTATTAAACATCTTCCTAGGGTGATTACTCGAAAATTCCAAATAATTGTTGGAAAATGTATTTTTTCTGTATAATTTGGACTCAAAACAATTATTACCTTTGAACACGAATGTGTCCAAATAGGCCAAACCTTGGTAGTCACAAGTTGAAGTAAATTTCAAGTAATCACTACTGTCACCGATGTATGCAAGAAATTCATCCAATAATGTCTTGGTGCCTTCCCACAAAATATACACATCGTCCAAATACCTGGAATAGTATTTGATATGTTGATTGCATACGCTTGGAAAAATAATCCTTTCTTCCCAATCTAACATCACTAGGTTGGCAAATATGGGAGCACATGATGCTCCCATAGCCACACCTCGTGTCTGTTTGAAAAATTCTCCCTCGTGTTCAATATAATTGTGTTCTAACACCAAAGACATTAGTTCCATGATCAAGCATATGTTGTCCCAAGATAAACCACTATATTTTCTCACACTATTCAAAAATGCTTCTAATCCTGAGGCTTTAGGTATACAACTAAACAAATCAACGACATCCACAGTGACAAACAAAAGATCTGTTTTCCATGTATTTGTGGGGTATTTTCTCAAAAACTCCCAAGAGTCCTTAACCATATGGGGTACGATGTCATAAATATGTTTTAATTGTTGATCAGTCATAACACCCATAGGAAAAGTCTTTGAATGACTTCCCGAAATAATAGGTCTAAAGGGAGGGTCAATAGTACACTTATGAGTTTTTGGAATACCAAAAATCCTAGCCAACAATGGATATTCCACTTTGATGAATCCGTATATCTCATCAGAGATTCTGTGGTCTATCAAAAATTCTTCAATATGATAATCTATTTGCCTATATGAAGTCTGAATTTCATTATAGGATATAATCTGATAATTATCTGTATTATATAGAATATCATGTATTTTGTTAAGATATGCATTGCTGTCATATATGACTATTCCCCCTCCCTTATCGGGTTTCATTACACGTACTGTCTCACTCAATCGAAGTTCCTCTAATAACTCAATCTCTGCAGTAGTTAAATTGATATCCAATTTACTAACGTAAATCTTATTGAATAACTTGTATATATGTCTAGTAACTACTCTATCAAAGACTGAGACTGTAGGATGTGTAGGCGGAATATATTTACTTTTCTTTTTTAATAACTTACACTGTCTTATGGTATTCTGGGATGTCGTCGTTGCCTCAACATCATCTTTAAATAAAATGGCTAAATTTAGTTTACGTGTGTATTTTTTAAAATCAATCAATGTGTCCACCAATTTAGGTTTTACAGTAGGGATGAACTTTAAACCTTTCGAAAACAATTTAAAATGAATTTTATCTATGTCCATATCTGTGTAATTATAAATATTGAAATTTTGGTATGAAAAAACATTACCAACCCTCAAAATGTCTTCATGTTCTATTACGTGATGTACAGAAGTATCAATCAAAATGTCAGGATCATCAGGATCTAAAAAAATTCCCTGACCCTGAACTGTAGAACTAAAATTGTAACTGTCATAAACTGTTTCATCATTCCTGTCCAACACATTGGTACCATAACTATCCAATGGATTATTATCCTTAATTACCATTGCTGGTGTCTGGGGTATTGTTCTTCCCTTCTCTTGTACCTCTTCGGCTTGTAAACATTGTCTTCCCCCAAAAAATAGTCTCCTTTACCAGCAAATACACCATTATTGTTAGAATACATATCTTTTCCCGTATTCGAAACTTGAGTATGTGTTTGTAAATTTTGACTAATCTTATTCCATTTATATGCTACATTTTTTTGGTATTGAGTAATATCTCTAGACAACTTTTGCACCTTTCTATTGTAAACCTTCTTAGAATACATTTCAACATTCTGAAATTGTTTTTGATACAACTTCTCCCATTGCGGAAACAGTGAATCACGTTGTATTACATTGTTGATATTCTCCACTTCCAAAAGTAGCTTACAAAGATAACCATCATTATATTTTATCAAATATTTCATAAACTGAATACCAAAAGAGTCAAATAGAATGTTAAAATCTGACATCACAGACTCTGTTAATTCTAAACCCATAGGTACTTTAAAAAATCTAAGTCCCATCGGGACTACATTAGACTCAATACATTTGGAAAAATATGCATTATCCATTTTTAAGTTGTTAATATGTTGTAGTTTCTTCCCAAACAGATAGATAATGTCACGTAAAGAAACACATTTAGCCATAGAATTATTAATTGGTGGTTCAATATCTTTTTTAGTATTAAAATCACAAGTATAGTGTAAAAACTTTTGTAAGCGTTCATCTACTTGCGACTGATCTTGACCTGTGCGTACAGATCTATTGGTGTTAACTTCTGGACAACAATCTCTACCACTGGCCTTAGTACAATTGGCATATGTTCGTACAGGTACTTGTCTCTTAGATTTAGTACCCGTTCGTTGAAAATCATCGTCATTCTCATTAAACACAAAGTCAAACGTGAAATCAGACAATCCCAACCTACTACTGCTCCGCTGTTGTTGGGTTACTGGCAAGTCAATCAAATTTGATGAATTTCGCTCACCTCTCTGTCCGTTGGGAATAACGTCAGATTCCACACTAGATACATTAGACTTGTTGAAATTTGTGTCATTTGTAACAGGATGCGATACTTGTAAAATAGGAAGGAAATCATTTTCCAGTGCTGGCTGAGTATTACCAATGTAGTCTGGGCGACGAAAAGGAGTTCGCCCAATTTCTTTAAGTAAACACGTAATGTTTTGTATTTCGCTCCTCAGCGTGGCTAATTCAGCCTGAACGCTGTTCCACTCACTACGTGAAATAGATGGACTCAGCGGTGGTGTTGCTCCGCTAACAGACGCCATGGGGTAAACCAAACCTTAGGAAACCAAATATCAGCGTGTAAGAAAACTCCGTAACCAAAAACCACACTGAAAAAAACCCTCAGGTCTTGGCAGGCAAACAATTCCAATAAAAAGCTGAGAGAGCGATAACTAAATACACTACAATAAAACGTTGGTAAAAATAAAAACGTGTTTAATCCAATAACAGTTTAGCGCTTTCACTCACACAAGTTGAGCTTCTTCAGAACTAATCACCATTTTAGAAAAGACAGTTTATATACACTTTTTGGCGCCATAAATTTTTAAATTTCTTAAAGACACAGTAATCAATATAACCACAGTATCCTGGGTAACTATATAAATTAGTATCATATATATAAAAATAAATAAGTAGAAGAATACCAGCAAATGGATACATATCAATTGCAAATGTAAATGAATATGTGAATCATAAACTCTTTTAAAAATTCTTCAGTTGTTAACTTTAAAATGACATCAAATATCACAACATATATTTTATAGATATTGAATCATTTAAACCTGGTTCGTGTGCAGCATCTGTGTACAATTGCCACCAGGTTTCCTTGTACAACAATTGTTCCCTAAAATTCCCACCCCTATTGTTTATCTCAACCCGGTCTATAATACCAAATCTAAAAGAATGAGTCAAATCAAATTTGTTAACATGTCTGAACAACGCGTTATTCTCATTTCTAGTTTTTATGCTGTACATGTGAGAATATATTCTTTTACTGAGCTTTTGCTCAGTTTTTCCTATATAAAAACTTGGGCATCTTTCACATTTAGCTAAATAAACCACCCCCTTAGTATTGCAATTACCTGATTTAAATCTGATGGTGGTATTGTTTACATTTCTCAGTTTAATTTTCTCATCTTCCATAATATTCTTACACTGACGGCACATACCACATTTCTTAGTATGATCACCATCACTAAATCTGTTGTCAATTCTTCTCTCCAGTAACTTTTTCAAGTTATTCCCATTTTGTAAACAAAGGATGGTGCACTACCCAGTATATGTGTAATACTGTCGTCTGCTTGAATAATACTCCAATTTGTAATAATAATGTTTTTAATTTTAGCTACGTGTGGACCATACTCTAGTACATGCCCTTCCTAAATTTCTTGTTGTTATTTGTGTACTTTTTTCAAACTCAATGTTATTACATGTACCATACGTACATTCCCCTAACAGGGGTTTGTATTTGATACCCCAGTCTTTAATCAAACTTGTTGAAATTTTGTTTAATGTTTGGTACTCATACCCCCTACTTTTAAATAGGTCAGTAATGTAGGCAACTTCATCCAACATGTCATGGAAGTTCGAAGTCATTCTTATGGCTCTAATAATCTGCCCTTTGAAAATGTTATTAAACATCTTCCTAGGGTGATTACTCGAAAATTCCAAATAATTGTTGGAAAATGTATTTTTTCTGTATAATTTGGACTCAAAACAATTATTACCTTTGAACACGAATGTGTCCAAATAGGCCAAACCTTGGTAGTCACAAGTTGAAGTAAATTTCAAGTAATCACTACTGTCACCGATGTATGCAAGAAATTCATCCAATAATGTCACGACACGAGGTGTGGCTATGGGAGCATCATGTGCTCCCATATTTGCCAACCTAGTGATGTTAGATTGGGAAGAAAGGATTATTTTTCCAAGCGTATACAATCAACATATCAAATACTATTCCAGGTATTTGGACGATGTGTATATTTTGTGGGAAGGCACCAAGACATTATTGGATGAATTTCTTGCATACATCGGTGACAGTAGTGATTACTTGAAATTTACTTCAACTTGTGACTACCAAGGTTTGGCCTATTTGGACACATTCGTGTTCAAAGGTAATAATTGTTTTGAGTCCAAATTATACAGAAAAAATACATTTTCCAACAATTATTTGGAATTTTCGAGTAATCACCCTAGGAAGATGTTTAATAACATTTTCAAAGGGCAGATTATTAGAGCCATAAGAATGACTTCAACTTCCATGACATGTTGGATGAAGTTGCCTACATTACTGACCTATTTAAAAGTAGGGGGTATGAGTACCAAACATTAAACAAAATTTCAACAAGTTTGATTAAAGACTGGGGTATCAAATACAAACCCCTGTTAGGGAATGTACGTATGGTACATGTAATAACATTGAGTTTGAAAAGTACACAAATAACAACAAGAAATTTAGGAAGGCATGTGTACTAGAGTATGGTCCACACGTAGCTAAAATTAAAAACATTATTATTAAAAATTGGAGTATTATTCAAGCAGACGACAGTATTACACATATACTGGGTAGTGCACCATCCTTTGTTTACAAAATGGGGAATAACTTGAAAAAGTTACTGGAGAGAAGAATTGACAACAGATTTAGTGATGGTGATCATACTAAGAAATGTGGTATGTGCCGTCAGTGTAAGAATATTATGGAAGATGAGAAAATTAAACTGAGAAATGTAAACAATACCACCATCAGATTTAAATCAGGTAATTGCAATACTAAGGGGTGGTTTATTTAGCTAAATGTGAAAGATGCCCAAGTTTTTATATAGGAAAAACTGAGCAAAAGCTCAGTAAAAGAATATATTCTCACATGTACAGCATAAAAACTAGAAATGATAATAACGCGTTGTTCAGACATGTTAACAAATTTGATTTGACTCATTCTTTTAGATTTGGTATTATAGACCGGGTTGAGATAAACAATAGGGGTGGGAATTTTAGGGAACAATTGTTGTACAAGAAAACCTGGTGGCAATTGTACACAGATGCTGCACACGAACCAGGTTTAAATGATTCAATATCTATAAAATATATGTTGTGATATTTGATGTCATTTTAAAGTTAACAACTGAAGAATTTTTAAAAGAGTTTATGATTCACATATTCATTTGCATTTGCAATTGATATGTATCCATTTGCTGGTATTCTTCTACTTATTTATTTTTATATATATGATACTAATTTATATAGTTACGCAGAATACTGTGGTTATATTGATTACTGTGTCTTTAAGAAATTTAAAAATTTATGGCTTCAAAAAGTGTATATAAACTGTCTTTTCTAAAATGGTGATTAGTTCTGAAGAAGCTCAACTTGTGTGAGTGAAAGCGCTAAACTGTTATTGGATTAAACACGCTTATTTTTACCAACGTTTCATTGCAGTGTATTCAGTTATCGCTCTCTCAGCTTTCTATTGGAATTGTTTGCCTGCCAAGACCTGAGGGTTTTTTTCAGTGTGGTTTTTGGTTACGGAGTTTTCTTACACGCTGATATTTGGTTTCCTAAGGTTTGGTTTACCCCATGGCGTCTGTTAGCGGAGCAACACCACCGCTGAGTCCATCTATTTCACGTAGTGAGTGGAACAGCGTTCAGGCTGAATTAGCCACGCTGAGGAGCGAAATACAAAACATTACGTGTTTACTTAAAGAAATTGGGCGAACTCCTTTTCGTCGCCCAGACTACATTGGTAATACTCAGCCAGCACTGGAAAATGATTTCCTTCCTATTTTACAAGTATCGCATCCTGTTACAAATGACACAAATTTCAACAAGTCTAATGTATCTAGTGTGGAATCTGACGTTATTCCCAACGGACAGAGAGGTGAGCGAAATTCATCAAATTTGATTGACTTGCCAGTAACCCAACAACAGTGGAGCAGTAGTAGGTTGGGATTGTCTGATTTCACGTTTGACTTTGTGTTTAATGAGAATGACGATGATTTTCAACGAACGGGTACTAAATCTAAGAGACAAGTACCTGTACGAACATATGCCAATTGTACTAAGGCCAGTGGTAGAGATTGTTGTCCAGAAGTTAACACCAATAGATCTGTACGCACAGGTCAAGATCAGTCGCAAGTAGATGAACGCTTACAAAAGTTTTTACACTATACTTGTGATTTTAATACTAAAAAAGATATTGAACCACCAATTAATAATTCTATGGCTAAATGTGGTTCTTTACGTGACATTATCTATCTGTTTGGGAAGAAACTACAACATATTAACAACTTAAAAATGGATAATGCATATTTTTCCAAATGTATTGAGTCTAATGTAGTCCCGATGGGACTTAGATTTTTTAAAGTACCTATGGGTTTAGAATTAACAGAGTCTGTGATGTCAGATTTTAACATTCTATTTGACTCTTTTGGTATTCAGTTTATGAAATATTTGATAAAATATAATGATGGTTATCTTTGTAAGCTACTTTTGGAAGTGGAGAATATCAACAATGTAATACAACGTGATTCACTGTTTCGCAATGGGAGAAGTTGTATCAAAAACAATTTCAGAATGTTGAAATGTATTCTAAGAAGGTTTACAATAGAAAGGTGCAAAAGTTGTCTAGAGATATTACTCAATACCAAAAAAATGTAGCATATAAATGGAATAAGATTAGTCAAAATTTACAAACACATACTCAAGTTTCAATACGGGAAAAGATATGTATTCTAACAATAATGGTGTATTTGCTGGTAAAGGAGACTATTTTTGGGGAAGACAATGTTTACAAGTCAAGAGGTACAAGAGAAGGGAAGAACAATACCCCAGACACCAGCAATGGTAATTAAGGATAATAATCCATTGGATAGTTATGGTACCAATGTGTTGGACAGGAATGATGAAACAGTTTATGACAGTTACAATTTTAGTTCTACAGTTCAGGGTCAGGGAATTTTTTTAGATCCTGATGATCCTGACATTTTGATTGATACTTCTGTACATCACGTAATAGAACATGAAGACATTTTGAGGGTTGGTAATGTTTTTTCATACCAAAATTTCAATATTTATAATTACACAGATATGGACATAGATAAAATTCATTTTAAATTGTTTTCGAAAGGTTTAAAGTTCATCCCTACTGTAAAACCTAAATTGGTGGACACATTGATTGATTTTAAAAAATACACACATAAACTAAATTTAGCCATTTTATTTAAAGATGATGTTGAGGCAACGACGACATCCCAGAATACCATAAGACAGTGTAAGTTATTAAAAAAGAAAAGTAAATATATTCCGCCTACACATCCTACAGTCTCAGTCTTTGATAGAGTAGTTACTAGACATATATACAAGTTATTCAATAAGATTTACGTTAGTAAATTGGATATCAATTTAACTACTGCAGAGATTGAGTTATTAGAGGAACTTCGATTGAGTGAGACAGTACGTGTAATGAAACCCGATAAGGGAGGGGGAATAGTCATATATGACAGCAATGCATATCTTAACAAAATACATGATATTCTATATAATACAGATAATTATCAGATTATATCCTATAATGAAATTCAGACTTCATATAGGCAAATAGATTATCATATTGAAGAATTTTTGATAGACCACAGAATCTCTGATGAGATATACGGATTCATCAAAGTGGAATATCCATTGTTGGCTAGGATTTTTGGTATTCCAAAAACTCATAAGTGTACTATTGACCCTCCCTTTAGACCTATTATTTCGGGAAGTCATTCAAAGACTTTTTCTATGGGTGTTATGATTGATCAACAATTAAAACATATTTATGACATCGTACCCCATATGGTTAAGGACTCTTGGGAGTTTTTGAGAAAATACCCCACAAATACATGGAAAACAGATCTTTTGTTTGTCACTGTGGATGTCGTTGACTTGTTTAGTTGTATACCTAAAGCCTCAGGATTAGAAGCATTTTTGAATAGTGTGAGAAAATATAGTGGTTTATCTTGGGACAACATATGCTTGATCATGGAACTAATGTCTTTGGTGTTAGAACACAATTATATTGAACACGAGGGAGAATTTTTCAAACAGACACGAGGTGTGGCTATGGGAGCATCATGTGCTCCCATATTTGCCAACCTAGTGATGTTAGATTGGGAAGAAAGGATTATTTTTCCAAGCGTATACAATCAACATATCAAATACTATTCCAGGTATTTGGACGATGTGTATATTTTGTGGGAAGGCACCAAGACATTATTGGATGAATTTCTTGCATACATCGGTGACAGTAGTGATTACTTGAAATTTACTTCAACTTGTGACTACCAAGGTTTGGCCTATTTGGACACATTCGTGTTCAAAGGTAATAATTGTTTTGAGTCCAAATTATACAGAAAAAATACATTTTCCAACAATTATTTGGAATTTTCGAGTAATCACCCTAGGAAGATGTTTAATAACATTTTCAAAGGGCAGATTATTAGAGCCATAAGAATGACTTCGAACTTCCATGACATGTTGGATGAAGTTGCCTACATTACTGACCTATTTAAAAGTAGGGGGTATGAGTACCAAACATTAAACAAAATTTCAACAAGTTTGATTAAAGACTGGGGTATCAAATACAAACCCCTGTTAGGGGAATGTACGTATGGTACATGTAATAACATTGAGTTTGAAAAAAGTACACAAATAACAACAAGAAATTTAGGAAGGGCATGTGTACTAGAGTATGGTCCACACGTAGCTAAAATTAAAAACATTATTATTAAAAATTGGAGTATTATTCAAGCAGACGACAGTATTACACATATACTGGGTAGTGCACCATCCTTTGTTTACAAAATGGGGAATAACTTGAAAAAGTTACTGGAGAGAAGAATTGACAACAGATTTAGTGATGGTGATCATACTAAGAAATGTGGTATGTGCCGTCAGTGTAAGAATATTATGGAAGATGAGAAAATTAAACTGAGAAATGTAAACAATACCACCATCAGATTTAAATCAGGTAATTGCAATACTAAGGGGGTGGTTTATTTAGCTAAATGTGAAAGATGCCCAAGTTTTTATATAGGAAAAACTGAGCAAAAGCTCAGTAAAAGAATATATTCTCACATGTACAGCATAAAAACTAGAAATGAGAATAACGCGTTGTTCAGACATGTTAACAAATTTGATTTGACTCATTCTTTTAGATTTGGTATTATAGACCGGGTTGAGATAAACAATAGGGGTGGGAATTTTAGGGAACAATTGTTGTACAAGGAAACCTGGTGGCAATTGTACACAGATGCTGCACACGAACCAGGTTTAAATGATTCAATATCTATAAAATATATGTTGTGATATTTGATGTCATTTTAAAGTTAACAACTGAAGAATTTTTAAAAGAGTTTATGATTCACATATTCATTTACATTTGCAATTGATATGTATCCATTTGCTGGTATTCTTCTACTTATTTATTTTTATATATATGATACTAATTTATATAGTTACGCAGAATACTGTGGTTATATTGATTACTGTGTCTTTAAGAAATTTAAAAATTTATGGCGCCAAAAAGTGTATATAAACTGTCTTTTCTAAAATGGTGATTAGTTCTGAAGAAGCTCAACTTGTGTGAGTGAAAGCGCTAAACTGTTATTGGATTAAACACGTTTTTATTTTTACCAACGTTTTATTGTAGTGTATTTAGTTATCGCTCTCTCAGCTTTTTATTGGAATTGTTTGCCTGCCAAGACCTGAGGGTTTTTTTCAGTGTGGTTTTTGGTTCTTTTTAGCTTAGCGACTGCATTACATCTGTATTTTATGCACCAATGTGTCTGAATTACTCATTGCTCTGGTAGAACTGTGTTTATTTTGTGTTTTCTGTTATATTTGCTTAGCGTCTGCTTTATGTCCATATAATCTGCTTTAATGTATCTGTTAAGCAGCACCAGAAGCTGCACATAACGCTAGTGTCTCAGTGAGCTTTAATAGTTTGTCTTCGACAATATTTATTGGTTTAAGTGTTGCACCATTACCTAGGGACCGAAAGTGTTCACTCTATATCTAGTGGGGTCCTAATCTAGCTGCTGATATGGCATTCAGCGGTATAATCTTAGCGATCATTGTTTTTTGACTGCTAAATGCATAACAGTGTCTTTTTACCTGCAGACACGGCTTTCAGCATTAGAACCTTAGCGACCATTTATTTTTTTAACCTGCAACTGCATAATCAGTGTCTTTTACCTGCAGACACAACATTTCACCTTAGAACCTTAGTGACCAATGCTTTTTAACCTGCAACTGCATAACTCTTGTCTTTTTCCACTCAATTGAAGCCATACCAATAAGCCAGAATATTATCGTCTGCTGATTTTAGCAACATAGTATTATTAGTATTATTGTAGTCACTGTTATCACTGAAATGTATTTATACATTCTCTAAATTTCCCTTAGGCCTGCCACAACTGACTGGCATTACGTGTATAACCGAATGTACCAACTGAATTTACCTGTAATTATCCTTTGTATAATCTCCTACCTAAGAATATTGCTTATTTATTGCTATTTGGGCGACTTAAACGGTCACTGACTATTTTTAGTGTGTATTTGCATAGCACCTGTTATCTTGTCACCTAACTGTAGTTTGTATGTGATTTGAAGTGGGAAGTTTGTTACAATCTGTGGACCTTCTACTGCTCAACTGTTCTGCCTCCATTTTCTCTGCTTCATAATTCTCTCTCCTTCAGCCTGCACTCTTTTCCCTTCTCCCTTTTTCTCCACCTCTTACTCCACTCTGCAAGACTACCCTCTTCTACTCTGAACTCACCTCTTCCTGCACTTTCCCTCATTCTATTTTTCCCCCTACCCCCATTTTAACATTGTTTTTCTTCATTCCTTTACAGCTGCTCCTTCGGGTGGTCCCCCTTCTTTACTATTTAATAGAAAATCCCTCCTTTCTAAGAGAAGACATCCGTGGACAATCTGCTTGATCTACACTAAATATACTGGGACCTTGTTTCCCCATTGCTAAGGAAACTCAGTGTATGTAATCAGTCTTAAATATTTTATTCTAGTGTCTATCTAAACTTGAGCAGCATTCTACCTCTGTGTGCTTGAAAGTAGCCTACCACAGGCCATTGCATTGCCCCCCCCCAACCTTGGTTTACAGTCTACTCTCACAGTCCCCTCACTGCCTCTATTTAACTTTCTAAACCTAACTTCTTAGAGAAACCTCTTTTTTCTGAGTGTACCTCCCTCCTTTCTTCAATAGGTGGCAGCACACTCCTGATAAAAAGACCAGCAATAAACCTTTTTTTCCTGCTCCACTTATTTACTCCGCCTAAAAGTGTCTCTGCCCTTCTCCAATGAATCAGTGGAATTACCACCACACACTCAAGCACGTTCTTTATAGAGTGTACCCTACCAAACATAAAATCCAACATTAATAGCTGGAAAACCAAAGTTAGTAACCAGAATACCTGCACCTTAGCAGTAGCTCTCCTTTTCCAGCCTCAGGTCACTGATTGTTTTTGGTCCTTCCCGCCTTCTTGGCTCTTCCTGCTCCGTTCGCCCTGTGGGCTCACTCTGCTCCCCTACCCTGCCCCCAACTTCCACCCACCCCCAGTGGTCCTACATTTATCCTCCTCCTACAAATCCCTCCCTCTCCCCAGCCAATCCTCATACACCTTTCCCCACCCCTTCCTCCAGCCCACCTGACCCCACCCCTTCCTCCAACCCACCTGACTCTCACTACCACTCCCCCCACCCACCTAATATCACATTACCCTCTTCTCTATCACTTCTGACTGACTCCAACAATCATGCTCACCTTTCCTCCTACAATCTTTATCTCCATATCCTTGCCCTTCCTTCTACTACCTCTTTACCATGCCACCTCCTATACTGATTTCCATTTACACCCTCCCCCTTTTCCTCCCCACAACATTCTTACATCCTACTATCACAATATCTCAGCCTCTTTAGTTCCCTCCCACCCTATCCTTCTCCTAAAAGTAAAATTTTTCTCAAACTCCACTCATTACTACAAACCTAAACCTAATCACTACCAGCCTCTTCTATCCAAATACAAACCTAATAAATGCATTCCCCATCCCACTTACCTTTGCTTAGCCGGGGACATCCACCCCAATCCAGGACCAAACTTCTCTCCAACAAATCACCCCAGCACCAACAACAAATCCTTAAGTAAAAACCTCAAATTCCTCACCATCAATGCCCAAAGCTTAAAAAATAAATTAACCCTCTTCCATGCCTGGCTCAATCATAACTTCCCAGACATAGTAACCATCTCTGAAACCTGGCTAAAACCTCATATAAGTGACTCTGAATTCCTTCCCTCTGGATTTCACTCTCTCTGATCTGACCGCCCAAGTAGAAGATGTGACGGTGTAGCTTTAATCTACTCCAACCACTTGTCCATCACTCCTTACCCTAACCCCATCCCTTCTTTCACTAATGCTGAACTTGTGATTGGCCTACTAAAAATAAACACCCATAAAAGCATCTGTATTATTTCCCTCTATATTCCTCCTGGTAACAACACCAATACCCTGGAAGACATCCTCTCCTGGACCTCCTCCAATATTAAGCTAGAAACCTACATTATGGGAGATGTAAATATTGACGGGAAAAACATCAACCCTGATCCCACCATAACAATCAATCTATTCAACTTCACTCAAATTACCAACTCCATTACTAAACCTAACAAAACCAACCCCCCAGGCTCCATACTTGACTGGATCCTAGTATATCATCCTAACAAAGTCATAAAATCTGATGTCATTCCCGACTCATTAGGAGGCCATCTCCCTGCCTTCACCCTTCAAGCTACTCCCACTTCCCCACACTCTCACCAATACATTCATACTCGTAACCTATCTAACTTTAACCCTACTACTTTCTCTGACTCCCTTAAGCTAACTAACTGGACCCCCCTAAAAATACTACCATTAGACAAAGCCGTTGACTACTTCAATTCAATATTCTTAACTGTCCTCAACTCCCTAGCTCCATGGCTCACCAAAGATACAAAAAAAAGATACAAAGGGATAAAACCTGGAAAGCCTACCTCCACTATAAACAGCCAGAAATCTTACTTAAATATAAACAGATGAGAAACCTAGCCAAAAAACAAGTCATTAGAGATAAAAAGTCTTTCTACATCAAACTACAAGAAAATCATGCAAAAAATCCCAAACAATTCTGTAACTCTCTTAATTCCCTCCTTAGGCCAGGTACAAAAAAAATCCCCTGTCCTGACACCAGCAAATCTGACCCTGAAATTGCCTCACTATTCAATACCTTCTTCACCTCTTCTATCACTGAGCTAAGACCTTTACCAACAATAACCCTCCACCCCTCCCTGCTCAGTCTTCCCCTCCCTCCTCTCCCCACCCTAATTTTTAACTCAAACCCATCTCCACCAATCTAATAAAGAAACTTCTTTATAAACTAAAGCCTTGCTCCAATGTCCCTGACAGCATTCTGTCCTCCTTCCTAAAAATAGCCTCAGATGCTATTACTCTGCCTATCAGCATCCTGATGAATAGATCAATACTTGAATCTTATGTACTCAAGCTATGGCGTACTGCATTTATTCTTCCACTCCACAAGGGTGGCAAAAATTGTAATGTCTCCAATTTCCGCCCCATAGCCATCCTCTCCCCTATCTCCAAAATTCTTGAAAAATGTATCCACCTGCAGCTCTTGCCATTCCTTACCAAATACCAGCTACTCTCCCCTACCCAACACGGCTTCTGCCCAGGACACAGTACTAACTCCGCCCTTCTCTCCTTCTTACATTCTGTCAATTCAGCCCGTGACTCTGGTAATATGGTATCCTCTGTTCTGCTGGACTTATCCAAAGCTTTTGATATCATCTCTCATACCCACCTTCTAAACCTTCTCTCTAATCTCAACCTTTCCCAAAAAACTCTTTCATGGTTCTCTAGCTATCTTTCAAACAGGTCCCAAGCCGTGAAATGGGGCCAAGCCACCTCCACTTTCCTTCCTACTCCCACTGGAGTACGCAAAGGTTCCATACTTGGCCCATTGCTATTCAATATATTTATAAATGACTTCCACAAAGCCATTCCTAACACCAAAATTGTGCAATACGCTGACGATTCCACTTTGATCTGCTGCGCCACTAACCTAACAGAGCTCCAATTTCTGACACAAAATGCCTTCTCAACCACCGAAAACTGGATGCTCCAAAATCACCTCTCACTAAATGCCAACAAACTAAGATCCTTCTATTCTCCTCCTCAAAATCCTCCCCTCTTGATAAAAACTCTCTTCAAATTACCAGCCTTAACAACTCCACTATCGAGATCGTACCCTCTACCAAACTTCTTGGTGTCACAATTGATGATCAACTAAAATTTAACACTCATATCCAGCTAAACATCAAGCAAACACACATAAAACTTGGCCTACTTTACAGAAACAACCACTTCCTCTCTCCTTCCACCAGACTAACTCTTGCCTCTACCTATCTCCTTCCCTCTCTAATGTATTGTGCTCCTCTGCTCACTAATTTATCTTCCACACTTACCTCCAAACTGGAAGTATGTTACAACAAAATCTCCAGATTTGCCACCAATGCCAAATCTTCCTCTCATCACTGCACCTCCCTTCACTCTTTAAACTGGCTTGAACTCCCCAATCTACTTGACTTTCTCCAAATAATCACAGCCCACAAATTATTGTTCCAACCTACTAACTGCTCTGCACTATCCAATATACTACAACCATATACCCCCCTCAGACCCCTTAGATCTTCTCACCAAAACTTGATCACCGTTCAAAAACCCAAGCACCCAGCTGGTCAGCTTCTCTTATCCTTTACCCTAGCAAAAAAATGGAATGCTCTGCCCTCCTCTCTAAGAACCTTTAACAACCATAATAACTTCAAAACTCAACTTCATTCCTACCTCTACCTAAACAGGAAATGCACTCTTCAGCCCATACCTCTCAAGCTCTCCTCCCCCTTCACTCCAGGCTAACCTTTTTTCCTTCATAACCTCACTCTCAATTGCAGATTCATATATGTAACTAAATAGTAAAATCTAGCTATTATGCTATATGCTTCTTTTTTTTTTCTCCTGAACAAAATTGAAATTGTTTTGTTTTATTCTTGTTAAAGAAACCTGTTGTTTGTATTGCAAACTATCATTGAAATTTTCATGTTAATAAACTTTGTTCTGTGGAGCTTTTCTCCCCGGACCTCCACTGAAAATGGGCACTCAAGCCCAGTGGACCTCCCCAGTAATCAAACTGGAATAAATAAATAAATAAATAAATAAATAAACAAATCCCTCCTCAGCACATGTACAAACCAACATAATCTTGCTTCTCTAGCTTTGTCTCCAAACCTTCCAACCTGGGCTGACCCTCTAATATATTTATTCCTGATCCTGTCCACCCTCGTCACACCCAGTGCAAATCTTAGCATCTTTAACTCTGCCACATCCAGCTCTAACTCCTGCCTTTTTTTGTCAATGCCACTGTCTCCAACCCATATAACATAGCTGGTCTCACTACCCTCTTGTAAACCTTCCATTTCACTCTTACTGGTACTTGTCTGTCACAAATCACTCCTGACACTCTTCTCCACCCACTCCATCCTGCCTGTACTCTCTTCTTCACCTCTCTTCCACACTCATCATTACTCTGAACTATTGATCCCACGTATTTAAACTCATCCACCTTCGCCACCTCTACTCCTTGCATCCTTACCATTCCTCGATCCTCCCTCTCATTCACACACATATATTCTGTCTTAGTCCTGCTGACCTTCATTCCTCTTCTCTCTAGGGCATATCTCCATCTCTCCAGGGTCTCCTCCACCTGTTCCCTACTCTCACTACTGATCACAATGTCATTTGCAAACATCATAGTCCAAGGGGACTCCTGTCTGATCTCGTCTGTCAACCTGTCCATCACCATTGCAAATAAGAAAGGGTTCAGAGCTGATCCTTGATGTAATCCCACCTCCACCTTAAACGCATCCACAACGCATACACAACAGCATGTTAGCAAACATACAAAATCTCATATATGCATAACAAAATATAACTAAAAAGCATATGTAATTGTAAGTGGAACAAAATATAATACCAAAGTGTGAGATATTTGGCATGTTTAAAAACAGAACTAATAGCAAGAACTCATACTACATACTATACAGGTATCTACACCTTCTACTATGTTAATTATTACTTATAGTACCCTAAAGTAATAGAGTTGAAGGATGCTTCCAGTCAGCCAGTGATCACTGTCCTGAAGTCTGTATTATAGATTCTCCAAGCATGGGATTTGTTGGAAAATGTTGAGTCTGACTATGGACCACAGTTTGTCATTGAAGAACAATTGGATTTTGTAAAGCAAATAGAATTCACATAACATATCAATTTTGAGATATCTGTAATCGCAAAGAAAGGTTGAAAGAATGGTCCAGATAGTAAAGAATATTCAGAAAAGACATATTGTTACTTTTGACATCTTAAATACAGGAATACACAACTGCAATCTGTAGAACTATCTCTAACACAGCCTCTTATAGGTCAAAGACTTAAATCTAAAATATCCATTGTTAGTGCCTGCCTGCAATAATTCAGCTTTACAGCTGTTGCAAATTCAACTAAAGAAATCTTTTACAAGTCTGCCAGGAATCTTTCCCTATTAATTAAAGGGGGGAAAGGCAGAGTAAATAGGACTGTGGTAAAGTTAATGTTGGTCATAAAATCATAATGCCTGCATGCAATAGTACCTGGATGCTTATATTATCTAAGGCCATAGCTGGAAGAATAGGTTAACATGCAGGTAGATTGTAAAACTAGAGACATCTTCAGAAATTGCCAGAAATACAATTCTCTCAGAATATGCCAGTGATTCATTATGAGAGAAAATGACTTGTTGAAATCTACAGAAGCTGTTCTTTTACCTATTTCCAGTTCTGAATCAAGAAGTGATGTATTCAGTTCTCAGCATTAATTATCCAAGTTTAAAAATGCAAAAGTTAATTATCTGAGTGGAACAAAAAAGTCAGTGACTGTGAAAAAGTAATTACGGATTGTAAATATTCCATATATGCCAGTCTTATTAAAAATCCAGTTAGATGTCATGATTACACATAGTTATATGAAAGTTTCAGAATGCTTCAGACATTACTGTGATGTATATTCAAATGAGTCTTACAGTTAAACATAATGTATTATGATTAACAAGGCCAAGCATGTACACAGGTATATAGACTAAATTTAGCATTTTGTTTATGGGGATGGAAAACATTTTAGTAAAAGGGGGATGTCACATAGAATGTTTGTGATTAATGTGGAATATGTGCAAAATTAGTAGTAGAAAGGGTACAGGTTGTGTGATCTTTGGGTGATGTCAGTCTTCAGTAAACTACTAAACTTTAAGCAGTTTTTGTGTATGTGCCTTTTATTTGGTTATCCTGACACTGTATGCAGATGGGGCAAGTGGAACAGTGTAAAATAATAGCAGATCTGTAAGTAGATGACTTACTAATTATTTTATGGTATCGGCTGCAAGCTTTTTTTTTTCTCTGTTGAGGTCTTTGTCTATCTCTGCATCATGATATCATGCCTTTCCACAGCACTGTCACACTAGCCATTAAACGTCCTAGTACAGGTATACACAAGTTTACCTTTGTGTTGTTTTCAGCATTACCTTCAGTACCACCATATAATCCTCTCTACCTCCCTAAGCACATAAAGGACATGATTTTGCACTATTTTATAACAAACAGCAACTATGGCATATGAGCATTTGGATTTGATAAAGAAACAATTTCTGTAGTATGAAAGACATATTTGCATGGTTCTCTTACAAGCACATGGTGTTTGCATTCCAAAGGCATGCTTGTACAAATATGATTTGTGTGATATGCAGCACAGTTAAATGTCATGTTAATGAGTGCAAATGAATGATGAAACAGTGTTTTTACAATTTAGAAACATCATGGATGCAACCTGAAAAGGTAAAATGAGCAAGTATAAAGTAGTACAGCATGTAGGAAGATATCAACACGCACAGCGGGCAAGTGAAGGATAGTGGTGAAAATATGCATTGAAAAATATTCTCTAATTATGCATGCAATGCAGACACCCATGCCAATAACTGACACTCCCAGATAGGATGGACAAAATGATGTGCAAATGATGTATCAGGACTGAGTTGGTACTGATCCATGCTGGACAATTTATCATGCTGTCTGTTTTGAGAGATTTATGGCTGTAACTTACAACAACAATCTATACAACATCAAACACATAATCCTACTTACTGGAAAACTATTTATCATTTTGACAATGCTAGAGAGATATTAGATACTCCCCCTGGATTTATTTACAAGAGAGGGGCTAATATCAAACATGTACTGGAATTTAAGACTATTAACAGCTTAAAAACTGTCACAGAGATGGGTGTAACCAGGAAATGTGGTGACTGCAAGTTAATTAGTTTTATTATTGTCGATGGGTGTAGTGAAATATTGAAGCATCACGGGTTAACATTTGGACATGTCAGGACAAATTGTAAGACTAGAGCAGTTGTATATTCAGCTAATCGCTCATCCTGAGATGCTGTATATATTTGCAAAACTAAATTCAGCATAATGGAAAGAATATAGTAGCATGTTTACAACATCGGAAAGGGTTCAGCTAAGGTTGCATTAATTAAAATGCTGGTTTCCAAGCTGACCTTCACAGTGCTGGAAAAAGTTAACAGGACTTCAGGCAAGGGAAGTTGGGAAACATTTTTGGAATACTATGAGCTCTACTGGCAGCTCCGCCTTAATGTCAACCACCCCCCGGGTGTAAATTAATCTATCAATATTGCTAGTGTTCTTAAAATGAAGGCAGCAAGAATTGAAATGATTACTTTTATGTTGCAATATTTACTTCTATTTAACAAAACAAAAAATGTCAATCATTCCATATAACTTTGTGTTTATAGATGTCACAGCTTAAAAACCTCAGCTTTGGCCGGCTAAGAACTAGCTGTATTCAACTGGATGTATAAGAGAATTTAAGTACCTTTATCTGCACTTTTTATTTTTCAAAAAATACAGTATTTAAATTGATTTTAACTGTGTTGCAGGAATATTAACTGAACTGGAAGTTAGTCAGTGTTTGCTGAATTTTGTTATTTGCTAGTAATTACAGGTGTGGGGGTAGCCACATTCTTTGATTTCCTGTCCTTGCCTATTTAAGTGGTACAGTGTAAAATATTTTCTGCTTAAAAACCTCAGCTTTGGCCGGCTAAGAACTAGTTGTATTCAACTGGACGTATAAGAGAATTTAAGTACCTTTATCTGCACTTTTTTTCAAAAAATACAGTATTTAAATTGATTTTAACTGTGTTGCAGGAATATTAACTGAACTGGAAGTTTTGACTCTGCTCTTCAGTTAGTCGCACCCACCCTCCCTGTTTTTGTTTTGGTGTTAATCTTAGTGGCCTTGAAACTGCCCGCCCCTCTTGTAAATTTGTGTTTGGATACTCCTTCTGGGCCCATCTCATTTGCTCACTCAACTGAGTGCAGTGAGATCATATTCTGATTTCAGGCACTCCTACTGTGTACAAAGAGAGCATCTGGGAAACAGAAACAAAAAAAATTAAGCTTGTTTCCTGCCTTTCCTGTTAAGTGGTATAGACTATTTGTAGGCTTCTGAGCCCCCAAGCCCTTCTGTGTTGGAGGGAAACCTTCTAGCTTAGTTTTTTTTTCTTATAACTAGCCAGTTTTCCAGTTTCAGCACTCAAATCTGTTTCTTTGATCTCAGTACTTGTTCAGAAAAAATAAAAAATTAATCTGCTTTTACTGCACTTGTGTTTCTACCTACTTTATTTTACTTTTGCATCATCTTAAAAGTACTCAGTTGTATTTATTATTGCTTGGTGCAACTCATTCTAAGCCTTTTGGTTTAAACACTTGGGCTTCGGACCAGTTGTTTTGCACTGAGAGGGTTTGTGGTCTGCACTGTAGTGGCAGAACAGGTAGCTTACATCCTTCTAGGTTGGGAACTGCTGATTGAGGGCTCAGTGTCTGTTATTCTAAAAGTGTATTAATTCTGGTTTAAGCACTTGGGCTTTCAGGCCAGTTATTTTACATTAAGAGGGTTCGTGGTCTGCACTCTTGTGGGAGGAGAGGCTGGACTCTGCCCTTCTGAGCTGGGAATTTCTGGTTAAAGGCTTATAGTGCATGCATATCTGAACTGCTTCTTACTGAAGTTGGTGCGCCTTGTTTGCTGTGGCATAGACTGGATTCGGGCCTGCTGGATCTAGCTTTGTTTGTGTAACTTGAGCACTAATCCAGGCATTCTCTAAAGTATTCAATTGTATTTATTACTGCTTGGTAGTAACTTGATTAAAGTGTAGCTATCATTCTAAGTCTTTTGGATTAAGCACTTGGGCTTCAGACCAGTTGTTTTACATTAGGAAGGTTTGTGGCATGCACTGTGGTGGCAGGACAGGTAGCTTTCATCCTTCTAAGTTGGGAACTGCTGATTGAGAGCCCAGTGTCTGTTATTCTTAAAGTGTATTAGTTCTGGTTTAAGCACTTGGGCTTCAGACCAGTTATTTTACATTAAGAAGGTTCGTGGTCTGCACTCTAGTGGGATAAGACGCTGGACTCTGCCCTTCTGAGCTGGGAATTTCTGGTTAAAGGTTTATAGTGCCTGAATATTTGAACTGTATCTTACTGAAATTGGTACACCTTGTTTGTTGTAGCATAGACTAGATCCAGGCCTGCTGAATCTAGCTTTGTTTATATGCTTGTTCTTTGTTTGCTTGTTATTTCCCTAGAATGCTAATTCCACCTAATACGCGGCTTCTCAGCGCTTCTGTGGATCACAAGTGATATCTGCATTGCTTACTGTACTTATTTCCTTGTTTCACTTGAAAGAAAGTTACTGTTTGTCGTTTTTGCATTTAAGTTACCTGTAACACATTGCACTTAAGTTACCTGGCACTTGCTCACTAAAGCAATTATATAAGTCAGCACTAAAAATTAAAAGCACTACACCATCACTCCCCACTGGCCCTTGTTTGCAATTATAAAGGAATTCCCAATATTATTCTAGCATGTCCAAAGGTCAGTTGTCAATCTCCTCTCCGGTCCAGCTGGTGAATCTGGGAATCTTGAGGCAATGTTACAACTGCCTCATGTACACAGACAACCCTCTCCTCCTCCCAACAAATTCCAACACATGTGAGAGATGCAACCATATAGCCAAACTGGAGGCTAAGCTCTCTCAACTCAGTACTGGCATAACCAGTCAGTAGGAGAAGGAAACCGCACTCACTACAATTCCAGTCTCACATAGACCTACCATGGCAGCAAACCAAACACATAATCATACAAAAACATACTTGGAGGCTCTAAATAAAGATCTGCCTAAGCAGCAGAGACCTCCAAAGCAGACACCCAAGCAACCGCTACCCCAAAACAAAACACGTGCAACACATATCTCACAAAGCCAGTGTGCCGAACAGTCACAGCCCTTAAGACTAAACAACACACCTGATACACTTGTAATAGGTGACTCTATCGTCAGGCACACTGACATCCCGCTCACCAGGCTGAACAAGGAGAGGGTCACGGTGAGCAGCCTGTCGGGCACTAGGATCCGCCACATAACACAAGCACTCAGGTCACTCCAAGGCAAGTACAAATATGACTCAGTCATTGTCCATGCTGGTGTGAATGACCTGAGACGTACCTCCCTGGACTACATGAAAAGAGACATAGAGGAGCTCTCTGAGCATGTAGCCCAGGCCGGTATGACCCTGACCTTGAGTAGCATCTTACCCTCACCAAGAATGATGCCACAATATGAAGACAAGATGATCAATTTCAACAATTGGCTTAAGTACTGGTGTCATTCAAAGGGGATCCAATGCCTGTCAGCTTGGGATGATATGCTCGACAAGCCACGATGCTTCGCTAGGGATGGCTTGCACCTGTCACCCCTGGGCTTCCGGATATTGGCAAAGGCTCTTGCTACCCCCATAGTGCCTTTTTTCGGCAAGGCTCAAAAGACAAACCCACCTCCATAGGTATCACAAGGGATAAGAAACTAAGAGTAATGCTACTCAACGCTAGAAGTCTAAACCTCAAGATGCATGCACTCAAAACTCTCCTTAGCATGGAGAACATCGATATCTGTGCAGTAACAGAAATCTGGTTCAGGGCTCCCGAGAGCACCCCAGCACTACCAGGTTATACCTCATACCATGCTTTTCGGCCCCAAAACTTGGACCGAACCACAAAAGGAGGGGGAGTATCAATATTCATCAAAGATACCCACACCTCCAGGTTGGTGGCAAAGCATGAAGCATTAGAGACTATCCATGTGCAACTAACAGTGGGTAAAACTGCCTTCCAGTTTATAGCCTGCTACAGACCACCCTCCCAAACCCAGGAACCCCACTCGGCCTTCCTGAGAACACTGGAAAATATGAAGGTCTCTCCAAACACCATTATATTGGGCGACTTCAACTACCCAAACATAGACTGGGAGCATTACTCTAGCTCCAACACCCTAGCCAAAAGGTTCCTAGAATTTATAAACTCAAATGCTATGGAACAACTTGTTACCACTCCCACAAGAGGGGAAAACATACTGGACCTGATCATCACCAACATGGGGACTCTATGCTCCAGACCAGAAGTGTATCCCTCACTGGTAAGATCAGACCATAAACTAATCTCACTGGATATTCACATCCCGACTCCACCCCCTGCCCAGAAAACCACAGTGAAAAACATCTCTAAAGCAAATTTCACACTCCTCAAAACCGAGGTGGAATCCTTCAAAGCCCCCGGGCCTGTGGAAAATACGGCCCAGACTGCAGAATTCTGTATAAACGCATTCTATGAACACCTTCAGGAATGCATGGATCATGCAATCCCAAATAAAACCAAGACCCAATCCTCCAAAGGCAGATGTCCTGTCTGGTGGACCCCAGCCATAAACGAACTATACAATAGAAGGAGGAAGCTACTAAATGATAGAGCAAAATCCCAAAAAGGGAAGGCATCACTGATCAGTATTAGCAAAAAACTACGGGCAGTCCTAAAATTGTCTAAGGCCAGCTTCGAGAGAAAAATTGCACAGGACACCAAGGATAATCACAACGCTTTCTTTAGTTATGTTAGGAACCTGGGTGGTAATTCCCAGATATGCTCAGAATTAGTCCAAAATGACAAAAAATACACCGAACCGACAGACATTGCCAACATCCTAGCTGACAGGTTCAGTGCAAACTTCTCCCCCCCTCCCCACCAAAAGGGCAAATATCTATCCCAGCAGAGTGCTGCCCCCCTGACATCTCAGATGCTCAGGTAAGAGCCGCCCTCTCCAAAGCAAAAAACACAGCATCAATGGGACCAGACAGTGTCCCGGGCTGCGTCCTACATGAACTCCAAGAAGAGCTAAACCCAAACATAAAACTACTGTTCAATCTCAGCCTTACTACAGGATATGTGCCCAAAGAGTGGCGTACAGCAACAGTGGTCCCTCTCCATAAAGGTGGTGCCTCAACGGAACCTGGAAACTATCGCCCCATAAGCCTGACTAGCTTGATCTGCAAAGCTATGGAAAGGATCATCATGCACCTCATAAATAAAGATATTGAGGACCTACAGACACTGGATCCTACCCAGTTCGGCTTTGTTAAGGGCAGATTCTGCCTCTTAAACCTGGTCAATTTCTTTGAAACAGTCACCAAGGCCATTGACGAGGGGAAGGTGGTCCACACCGCCTACCTGGACCTCACAAAAGCCTTCGATACAATACCCCACTCGGGCATTATAGATAAGCTCACCAGCTTAAATATAAACCCCTATGTCACTAGATGGATTGCAAACTGGCTCAAGGACAGAACCCACATGGTTAGAATTGCTGGAGCCATGTCAGACTCCAAACCAGTTACAAGTGGTGTCCCACAAGGCTCAGTCCTGGGACCTCTCTTGTTCAGTATATATTTCTCGGAGGTACAGGCCAACATGGAAGGACTGTGGCTGACCAAGTTCGCAGATGACTGCAAACTGGATGCCATAATCGACTCTCCAGCCGACACAAGCATCCTCCAAAAGGGCCTCATAGAAACAGACAACTGGTGCCAGAGCCATGGCCTCAAGCTAAATGCCAAAAAGTGTAGAGTCATCCCCTTTGGCAGAAACAAAGTGCCCACAAATTACCACATAGGTGGTAATCCATTAAGTACAGAAGAAGTAATTAGGGACCTGGGGACCCAAGTTGATAGCAATCTCTCATTTGACAACCACGTGGCCAAAGTGGTTAGAAAAACATTTTATATAGCCCACCTAATCATGAAGGGATTCACATCTAAATCAGGGGAGGTCATCGTGCCTCTTTACTCATCCCTCATCAGGCCCATAATTGAGTACAATGCCCCTTTTGGGATGTACCTTACCAGACACCTGCAGCAACTGGAAAGACCCCAAAAGTACCCCACCAAGAGGATCAAAGGGCTCAAACAGATGCCATACGCTGCCTGGTTAAAGAAACTCCAGCTCTACTCAGTGGCATACCATCTGTTCAGAGGTGATCTGTGCCTGACGTATAAAGCCATGTCCAACCCGGAATTAATGAACATGCTGCACCTCAAAAAATCCAAATCCCATCAAGCTACGTGCCAGAGAGACTTGAACCTCAGCACTGAAATAAATAGGACATGCTGGAGGGACAGATTCATAACCCAGAGGCTCCCTTCACTCTGGAATAAAATCCCAATCCAGGTTAGGCAGAGTCCCTCATTGACTCTCTTCAAGAGGAATCTTGATGAGTGGATGGGAGATCATAGGTTTACCCCGGGTATCAGTTCTGTGTCACTGTTAGACAGAGGCACGGTATACTAACCTCGAAAAAGGGCATAGCAAAATAAATTTAAAATGGGTGGCGAAAGCCAAACACATTCTGGCTAGGCTTATAAATACCCTAGGGCAGATAGCCTAGTATGAACCTATGAACCTATGAACATGACTTTTTTACCACACAATGTTTTATCATTTGATTTTTTTCAGCACGACTTTTGTCACATGATTACTGCATATTCAAAATGGAGTGTTTGTTAGAGCTTTGTTATTTTCTGAAGAAGTTTTGTTTTTTAAAACAAAAGCACTCAAATAAAACTTCAATAAAGTAAGTTCTCTGGTGAGGATACAGAATGTTTTTTGTTCTCTAGGTGTAGTTGTAACATGTTGAATCTGTAAGATCAAAAGTGTGTCATGAGAATGTGTGTCACAGTCTGTAGTATGTGAACATTCTCACAAACGCATAGCTGGTTAACAAGGCAGTGGTTGACAATTAAGGCTGAGTGATGAGCTGTAGCCTGTAGGACTGTAATCAGTAAGTCAGCAAATAGGTAGTCACTGCAACTGTGGAGATGCCAGCACAGACAGGGTAAGATATGCAATTATACCTGGTGAAGTAAATAAAGTCTGCTGGTTGGATGGTTGTGAAAGACTGAAAGGGTACAGAGATAACTGTTGTACATAATTCTGTGAAGCCGGGTGTGTTGGTTTTCTTTCTGTTTGGATATTTTTGTTCCAGATTTTTATACATTTATGTATCCAATGTTTCCCTGTGCTTACTCTTATCAGACTGTCTATCTCCACACACACACCTATATATATATATATATATATATATATATATATATATATATATATATATATATTTATATATCACTGTATAATTGTGAAGGATTTCTGCTATATTGGCATTTTACACCATTGCAAGTGTCTGTGTGCAAATATATGTCTCAAATTGATGTTTTAAAAGTGATGTAAATATTATGTATAAAGGCTATAAACAGACTTCTTGCATTATGTAATCAGGTACCATGGTATCTTAGGCAGAGTGGATTTCTGCATCAGTCAGTAAATAGAACCAATTCTACAATTAAGTAGTGTATAATTCTATTAGTTCAGAGTGAGGTTGGCATGCTGTGAATGAGGACTGATTGCATGGAACCTCAGTTCTTGGTGATGTGATACACTAAGAAGAACTGCTATGGTTTAGACCCAACTAGACAGCTTTCTACAAAGGCATAAAGATAAGAAAGCTATATGGAAGCACTATTTACTATGGGTATTAAATCCTCCCAGATGGAAGCTAATGGACTTTGTGAGAAACTATGTCTCTTTGTTTATGGGGATCTTGAGACTTTGAAAGAAAGAAGGTCTTGTGTATGTTTTCCTTTGATTGTCATTGCATGATGGTATTTCCCTCACTGTACTTCTTTGTACAAGAAGAGTCTGCACTGCTGACTATCATCTAATTTTACATTAAACCTGCATTTATTTCATGAACTGGTGTATTAGTTTACTTTTTATAACAGAAAACCTCCCTGACATTTCTTTGTTTCACTTTTTTGTAACAGACCCTCACCCCTCCCACAGTTGGCAATTTTAGATGACTGGCGGTTTCTACATGATGAGGAGGGTTTCTATATTTTATTTCTATATTCCTGTCAATCTGGCTGTAGTAAATGGACTTCTTTCTGTGAGTAATGTTAGATTAAAAATGGGCACACTGATTGCTTCTAACCAGCATGCATATTTTTGAATAACAATGACTCCTTATTGCATAAAAGAGTCACTTAACCAGACGGTGCTTCAGGGTCAACTTTCAAAAGATGCACATGTGCCTTCTACACCTAACAGGTTAACAAACAAGTAAAAGTGATAGAATTATTACTTTTTTTCCCTTTCCACAGACAGGATGGAAGAATACAAACAACTCTCCACTACAGGTTGTGTTTTAAAAATATTGAGGCGATACAAAAATGCATATTTAGGCTGTAAAGAAGACTCTCCTGGATAAATAATCATTATAGCTTATTCACAAAGTATAGCAGAGTAAAGCAAAGATCAGATTTACTTGGTTAATTAGTCCTTAGTTGCCTTAAGATATTTGTTCCTCCTTTGGTCCTAACTTGTAACTATTCTTGAATTATTTTAATGTTTTTTGTGGTTTAGTCCCTTCTTTTCGTTCAAGTGTTTTACTTTGTACATACTTAGATCATTTACTGTCCTGCCAGATGCCTGCTATGTAGCCTATTTAGGTGCTGATTACCTGACTTTGTGCTTTAACTGAAATATCCTTAAGAAGGTTACTGTACATATTACATATAATATATTTATTATCCTGTGTAGCATTTTGTAAAGGCTATGTTGCATTTTGTAAAGGCTGTCAATGAACATTTGATTGATATGGTTTAATACATTGTATTATCCTGTTCAGGGATGCTGGCAAGAATACACTATGTACACATGCTTAACCAGAGGGTTTGCAAATGCAGTGAAAATAAAAATTTCCTAAGTACTGAAATTCTGCTTAATCCTGCCTCCATATGGCTCTGTCCAATGCTGAACTTGTAGTTTTTGAGCTGTCTGTGTATTGAAATGCTGCTCGCACCTAGACCAGTGGTTAACCTGGATCACCAGTTCTATTCACATGTCTTTATTTATAATTAAACTTTAATGCTTAGATGGAAGGGAGCTGTCTTAGTAAATAAAAGTGAAATTACCTAACTTTGGTTCATAGGTTCATAGTTCATAATTATAGACAGATGCTTCTTAAGTGTCCAGATTTTTGCCTTATATTTTTGGTCTATTCCTCAAAAAACTGTGATTTTCTAAATCATTTAGAACCGAAGTCACTAAATAATGACAGATATATGAGTTACAGATTTAATATCCTTAAGAAAATGTACGCTAACCCAAAATCTGTTATTCTAGCAACTTTATAAATTTAAAAGAGCAATATTTAAACTCTGTGTCTGTTTTGGGACTTTGTCCCCCATTGTTTTTGGCATTGTCCAGATTTCTTACATTAAGAGGTTGAGCGGTATGACTAAACTAATGACCAACATGGCCTTTATAAGCGTAGCTGTACAATCCAACCCAGTTGTGTCACCCTACCGTTGTAAGGTGAAGGTGGACAGCAGGCATAAAGTGTATGAAGTCATGGAACCTTTTATTAGCTAAGGATACTGACTATATATGGGCAAGTGGGGTATGATTTGTGAGTTTTGGAAATGAATTTGACATGCTAAACTGAAGCCCCATCTATCTGTGTTGACGGTAGGGGCTGTGAAATGTTTTACATCCACCTGAGCTATGAAAAGGAGTAGGGGGAAGTTCCATAAGACCCTGGCCAAATTTCCCCTAGTAGTATAAATATCATTAAGGGTTTTGCTTGAAAAGATGTTACTAGCCTAGTGGGACTAACCTGGACAACAAAGGATAAGTAAATTAAAAGTTTTGAATTAAATCTGCATCTCTGTCTTCATTTCAAAAGTAAAGAAGAAAATGGTCTGTACGCTGACAGTTTTGAGCCGTGTTTATGGTAACTGGGGAGAGAGACAGATGATGGGACACCAGAATGGTTGCAGGGAGAGGGGGCCATTAATCTGCCTAGAGCCCCATCTGACCATGTTACGGCTCTGACTGGAGATAATTTTAGCAAATAACTATGAAGATATACAATATTTCTATATGTACTTAATATATCCAAAACCAATTGCAAGCTGTGGCATAGCATCAGGTGAAATGTACTGCAAACTGTGCATCTTTAGTGATATCCAGTGTTGATAGTGCTAATTATACAATTACGCATACATTTTCAAATTTCTGCAGACATCTTCATAAACAAGCATTCAGATTAAGAATTACTTGCTGTCATGTAGAAACTCATGCCTAGCTAACAAAAATGTTATAATTGTAGGATATAAACATTTTGTGTGTGTTAGAATACATTAAAGTATTTATGTAAAAACACTGAATGCACCCTTATCACTGGAAACAAGACTTTTTACTGATAACAATACCCACAGACATTGCCAACATCCTAGCTGACAGGTTCAGCGCAAACTCCCCCCCCCACCAAAAGGGCAAATATCTATCCCAGCAGAATGCTGCCCCCCTGACATCTCAGATGCTCAGGTAAGAGCCACCCTCTTGAAAGCAAAAAACACAGCATCAATGGGACCAGACGGTGTCCCAGGCTGCGTCCTACATGAACTCCAAGAAGAGCTAAACCCAAACATAAAACTACTGTTCAATCTCAGCCTTACTACAGGATATGTACCCAAAGAGTGGCGTACAGCAACAGTGGTCCCTCTCCACAAAGGTGGCACCTCAGTGGATCCTGGAAACTATCGCCCCATAAGCCTGACTAGATTGGTCTGCAAAGCTATGGAAAGGATCATCATGGACCTCATAAATAAAGATATTGGGGACCTACAGACACTGGATCCTACCCAGTTTGGCTTTGTTAAGGGCAGATCCTGCCTCTTAAACCTGGTCAATTTCTTTGAAACAGTCACCAAAGCCATTGACGAGGGGAAGGTGGTCCACACAGCCTACCTGGACCTTGCAAATGCCTTCGATACAATACCCCACTCAGGCATTATAGATAAGCTCACCAGCTTAAATATAAATCCCTATGTCACTAGATGGGTTTCAAACTGGCTCAAGGACAGAACCCTCATGGTTAGAATTGCTGGAGCCATGTCAGACTCCAAACCAGTTACAAGTGGCATCCCACAAGGCTCAGTCCTGGGACCTCTCTTGTTCGGTATATATTTCTCGGAGGTACAGGCCAACACGGAAGGACTGTGGCTGACCAAGTTCACAGCTGACTGCAAACTGGGCGCCATAATCGACTCTCCAGCCGACACAAGCATCCTCCAAAAGGGCCTCATAGAAACAGACAACTGGTGCCAGACCCATGGCCTCAAGCTAAACGCCAAAAAGTGTATAGTCATCCCCTTTGGCAAAAACAAAGTGCCCACAAATTACCACATAGGTGGAAATCCATTAAGTACAGAAGAAGTAATTAGGGACCTGGGAACCTAAGTTGATAGCAATCTCTCATTTGACAACCACGTGGCCAAAGTGGTTAGAAAAACATTTTATATAGTCCACCTAATCATGAAGGGATTCACATCTAGATCAGGGGAGGTCATCGTGCCTCTTTACTCATCCCTCATCAGGCCCATAATTGAGTACAATGCCCCTTTTGGGATGTACCTTACCAGACACCTGCAGCAACTGGAAAGACCCCAAAAGTACCTCACCAAGAGGATCATAGGGCTCAAACAGATGCCGTATGCTGCCCGCTTAAAGAAACTCCAGCTCTACTCAGTGGCATACCGCCTGCTCAGAGGCAATCTGTGCCTGATGTATAAAGCCATGTCCAACCTGGAATTAATGGACATGCTGCACCTCAGAAAATCCAAATCCCATCGAGCTACGCGCTTGAGAGACTTGAACTTCAGCACTGAAATAAATAGGACATGCTGGAGGGACAGATTCATAACTCAGAGGCTCCCTTCACTCTGGAATAAAATCCCAGTCCAGGTTAGGCAGAGTCCCTCATTGACTCTCTTCAAGAGGAATCTTGATGAGTGGATGGGAGATCGTAGGTTTACCCCGGGTATCACTTCTGTGTCACTGTTAGATAGAGGCACAGTATACTAACTTCGACAAAGGGCATAGCAAAATTAATTTAAAATGGGTGGCGAAAGCCAAACACACTCTGGCTAGGCTTATAAATGCCCTAGGGCAGATAGCCTAGTATGAACCTATGAACCTTTGAATCTGTACTTTTTTAATAGTGTTTTGTTGTTCACAAAATATTCACTTTTTTTTTGTTGTACGCATTTTAACTTGATTTCTCAGAAAATCAAGGATGAGTGGATACAACTAGAGGTGTGATATTCCACAGCTCAGATGTGCTAATGAGTTAAGGAGCACGATGCAAACAGATTATTAGCTTATCTAGGTCTTCTGGAGCAGCTGTAATCAACTTTGCTTCTTTGGTGCAAGTTGATAACTTGAGCTCTGTCAAGCTGCAATAGTGTGTGTGTGTGTGTGTGTGTGTGTGTGTGTGTGTGTGTGTGTGTGTGTGTGTGTGTGTGTGTGTGTGTGTGTGTGTGTGGTGTGTGTGTGTGTGTGTGTGTGTGTGTGTGTGTGTGTGTGTTGTGTGTGTGTGTGTGTGTGTGTGTGTGTGTGTGTGTGTGTGTGTGTGTGTGTGTGTGTGTGTGTGTGTGTGTGTGAGTGTGTGTGTGTGTGAAGAGAGAGAGAGAAGAGAGAGAGAAAAAAAAATAATAATGGTGTGGTGGCAAAAAAGAAAAATGGTGTGGTGGTGGTGTGGTTAAAATATTAAACAAATTCAATTTGTTGAATATTGTGTTAAAAAATTGTTAGTGGAACAGCATGTTTTACATCAACAAGAATTTTTGGAACAATAAGAAGTAAGAAAATGTAATGACTGCCATTAATGGTTGACTGTCATCCTTAATAATTTACCAGAAAATTAACAATTTTACAAGGGACAGGGCAAACACATGAAGCAAAATTAGGGGCGTACTACAAAATCAAGGACAGTTAAGGTGTACGTACATGTGCTTGTGTGTGTTTGTGTGTTGTGTATGTACTGCAGTTTGTTGACCACTATGATATTCCTTCTTTTATATTGCTGGAAATGAGAATAATAATTTTGGATGTCTGTGTAGCATATCTATAGTATATTCATCATTTTGATCCTTGCTGCAGTAGGCTTTGCTATATGGGTTGTATCCTGCCAAAGATGTAACAGCTAGCCAGCTTCCAAAGCTTCAGGGAAACTTCCATGTACCCAAACTGTCAAACAGCTCGAGCTGAGCTGACTAAAGGACTCATTTTGGGTGACAAGCCCTTCAATGTTTTACTGTCACTGAAGAGTAACCTCCTCACAGGCTGTTGATGATTCCCTGTTGGCAAGTGCTGCTCCTTTACTGGGCAGATAAGTTCCCTTTGGGGGAAAAAAACTTCCATTCAATTATTTTGATTGATTATTATTACTTTCCTCTTCAGGAAAGTTATTTTAAAGCTAGGAGTTTGTGTTTTAAGGTACACTCATGAGACTGCATTGTGCTTTTAGATAAGAAGACTCTTTTCTCCTGTCAGTTTAAAAGTTGTTTAAATTATTTAAAAACATTGTTTTTCTGTGAAGAAATTTCCCAGGATTCACTAATCTTCTCTGCAGGAATAAGTTATTCCTGCACAGAAACAACCATTTAAGTGCAGCATGGCATAGTGCCATGCATATTTACGAAGGTGTGCTGCCTGCGCTTCTAAACTAACATAGAGCCATGGACGAGTGCAGGGGTTGTATCTGAGAGCAGAGCTCTCACAATATGCACGCTCCTGCACTCAAGAATTGCCATTTGGCAATTAAAATAAGTGAGAACGTTCATAGCACCCCAAACGCATCAGGATAGCTGTAAAATGTACAGATGCACGCAGAAATCCACAGCAATATGTTAAATCTGTACATCCATTTGTTCCCCCATCATTTCAGGGTTTGTCCAGAGTTTGCACTTCAAGAGGTTGAGAGGTATGCCCACCGTGAAGCAGAAAGCTAACAAAATAAGAGGTGTAGCAATAGCAGGGATATGTATGAAGGGTATAGATAAAAGATTTTTTTTTTTATAAAAGCGATAAAGTTTAACCGTAGCTGCGAGGGTGTGCCTATTGCTAGGCTATGCATAGTCCAGCTTAAATAGCACAAGACTTTAAATAGCAAGATTCATTCAATAGAAGCAACACTGCTAAAGTGTAGTGGTTAGAGCGTATGCTTTGCGAGCAGTCAGTCCCGGTTCAATCCTCACTGTAGCAAATTTCCATTTTACATGTGAAAGCAAGTCATAAACAATTATTTTGTGTATAACTTACTAAATAAGATATATTTGTGAAATGGAGTACTGCATTAAGTCCAGATGTGAGATGTAATTGTAATAAAGTGGCAAACTCCCCCGATAAGCACAAGAAGAAATTAACACGTGGGAGTAAGCACTTTTAAGCAGTATTAAGCGGGCTTAAGGATGTTTGCACCTAGACAGAATAAGCAATTTTGAGGATAACTCTATGTAAGCAAATTTACCTGGTAGTTAGCATTGCTTACCAGCGCACAAACCTGCACAAACCCGCTTACAATTGCTTAAAAGTGCCGTAGTCACTCTGTATCCAACAGCCCTTGTTCTGCCGAGCAAAAAAAAATCATCCTTTACAAGTCTCAAACCCAGGACCCTGCACACCATAGGGTATAGTCAAACAGATCCTCACTATAGCAAAATCACATTTTACTTGTGAAAGGAATTTATAAACAATTTGTTGTGGTATAACTACTAAATAACATATATTTGTGAACTGGAGTACTGCATTAAGTCCAGATGTGAGGTGTCATTGTAATAAAGTGGTGGAATCCCCTGATAAACACAAGTACCCCATACAGTGCACAAACACATGAATCACGGATGCTAAACAAATTTATAACATGCAATGAATGATAAATCGATGCTAAACAGCAAATAGTGTGGAAAATTAAAAATAAGCAATGCTAAGCATTGCACACCTCTTCTTACCAGGTGTAAGTAATGCTTAGCCCACCTAAATAGATTTGCCCATTGCTATGCCCCTTTAAGCAATACCAACCTTAGCTGAGCAGGTATGCCCATAGCTTAGCATTTTCAAGACTGTCCAATCACAGCAAAGTGCAGGAAATTGGCCCTATTTAAACCCCACAGGTGGGAATATATCGCATAACCGATTGCAGCTTCCTCCTGTAGGCAAAATGGCTGGTGTTGGGAAGGATAGCTCTTCTGAGCACAACGCTGGGGCATCCAGGAGTCTAAGGTCATGGCAGGACTCCTGGTAAAACACCATGAAGAGAGACTGCTGCAGGGCCAGTACCAGCATTCCCAATATAAAGTGGAAGCCTGGGACCGTCTCGCTTATGACCTCACCAGTGCCACTGGCATCCCTTGAACTGGTGAGCAGGTCAGACATCACTATGCCGACCTGAAATGGAGGAAGAGGGAGCTCTTGGATCAGTGATCCAAGAAGCTAGGCAGGGAGATGTCCCAGAAGTGTGTAAGTACTCATTCTAACTGTTTAATAATTGCCTAGCTCGTGTATATTATGGATAAGTATGGCTAAATATTCCTCTATGTCGTTGACAGCTGCAGTGGAGTGAGCTGTGAATCAGGAAGCCTTTGCATGTAGGCTGCAAAGGCTGTGCCATGAGGCAGGTTAGTAATAATCTTGCATGTACTGTCATAAGAAATAAATATAAATATAGTAGAAAGTTAATTGCCAGTATAAAACCTGTATTGTGTATGGGATGTACTGAATAAACCAGACAATATGGCAGGAAGAATCTCATATAGGTTGCATGTAAATAAAAGGATAACAGCCTGGCAATAAAGGTTTAACTCCTGGACTGCTTCTGTTTACTCTGGCATCATATGGTAATGTAGTGTTGCATTTTCTTAATAGTACTGTTGTATTAAGCACTGTTATCCACACTGTGCTACATAAATAAAATGTGTAGGAATGTCTGTATATGACTCTTGTAATCACAAGGTCATATTGTACAACTGAAGGAGACTTAGAAAACAGTGAAAAGATACACAGCAAAATCCAAATAACACACTCTACTGTGATGTAAACTGTTGCATGTTTAGCACACATAGCCATGGTTCGAATCCTGGGAGTGGTAGTAAGCTCTATGCATAATCATACCCCTCAACTGTACAGATGTTTTCAGAAAGTTTAGATAATTGGCTTAAATTTTCTGCCTGTCACCCTGTCCCCCTGGCAAATCAGTGGGATGATCCCAGACATTTAGACAGCAAATAATGACATACAACTGATTGTCAGACATCATAACCGTCAGACAAATATCTATAAGAACAAACCTGTCACTCTAGCAACTCACCAAAATGTTATGAGTAATATGCAAATTATCCCCATGTTGTGAAGCTATGACCAGAGTGTGTGCATTAACAGAGTAAGACGTATGTGCATATTAATAACATGGGATCTGGTAATATGTGTGGCAACATTCAGGTAGTGTTAACAAACATTCCTTCCACAGGTCTGTCAGATAAGAAAATGGTGCCTGGAAATAAAGACTGAAATCCTGGACTGTACTGTTTAGTCTGGTATTGTAAGGCATTGTTAGTGTTGCAGTTTCTCTGAATAATAATGTATTAGTCATCACTGTCACCCACACAGGGCTACATAATAAAAATATCTAGGAATCCCGGTATAAGACTGTTGTAATTACAAGGTCAGATTGTAAAACCACGGGAGACTTATAGAGAGAAAACAGTGAAGAGATATAAAGCAATATCTAAACAGCACACTAAACTGTGATGTACACTGTTTTATTTTTAGCAGATACAGCCATGGTTCGAATCCTGGAAGTGGTAGTAAGCTGTATGCATAATCATACCCCTCAACTGTACAGATGTGTTCAGAATGTCCAGATAATTGGCCCATATCCGCTGCCTGTTACCTGTCCCCCTGGCAAATCAGGGTGATGATCTCTGAAATTTAGGCACCTTTTAATGACATATAACTGAATGTCAGACCTGTAAATATTCAGAAAATGTATATGAAAACAAACCTGTCGTTGTAGCAACTCACCAAAAGTTTATGAGGGCAATTGTCAAAATATGTCCCAGTTCCACCTGCATGTTGTCAAGCCTTGGCCAGAGTGTGTGCAATAAAAGATTGAGAGGTATGTGCAAAACATCAACCTGGAATCTGGGAATATGGGTAGAAACAGTCAGGTAGTGTTAACAAACAATACCTCCACATGTATATCAGATAAGAGGTGTATACTCTAGATAAAACACAGCTCATGTACATACCTGTCTACAAACATACCACTGTCCAAACTAAGGCCCTAGAGTAGTGTAATAATACCTGTAAGGTACAGATTACAGGAGTGACTAAGAAAGTTGTGAGAACTACAGGGATATACAAGATGTTAATTGACATCTCTGTCTCCCCCCACTATATCTGCAACAATAATCTACAATAATCTAAATACACAACTCAATGGATATGTGTACAATTAAATCTACTGTTGGGACATATGTCTTATTGTTTGATAAATATTGAAATGTGTTTCTATGCATGTGCCATGTTGAAATACTCCCACATTGGTGCCATGTTGCCATCAATGTAACCTGCATGCTGTTGTGGTTCCATATATGCATGTGTTCTGTTTGCTATGCACCTGTTCCATATCTGGTGTTTTGTGTTAATGGGAATATTTACGCATGCTGTTATACCTAATCCTGGAATGCGTTGACTATTACTAACCCAGATATGTTTTACAATAGCAACACCATAGCATGTTTGGGAAGGCCGGTCCCAGTGGAACCACCTCTCCCACCTCATCTGGCCATGGCACCGGGCACCAGCACATCTGGGGCCCACCCCGGGACCTCCTTGTCCACTGGGCCTGCACCACCTTTGGGTGGAGCTGCCTCAGGGGATGGGGCTCATCCCCCAGGGAGTGGATGCAGACAGGAAACTGTCACCCATCGTCAGGTCCAGGGTCTTGTGCATAGTGAACTCCAAAGGGAGTTTGGAGATCTGCTATGCCAGCTTGAGGGCCATGTGGTGCATTTAAGAGGGTCAGCCTGCCCGTCCTACCCAGCCCCCAGCACAGCCACCTTCGGGGCCGTGAAGGTGCAGTGGGGACTGCCCATGGGTGGGGACCTCAGTCCCACTGTTTGCATTTGGGGGCTCATGGGCTTCCGACATCCAAACACCCCTCCCCATCCAAGGATTTTACCCCCCACATGTGACATATACCACCCCTGTATGCTGTCTTGTCTGTCTTGTCTGTCATCCTACCCAACCTTCATCCCCAAATACACCTACTATCCTTCTCCAACAGCCCACTCTCACCTTAAAAAAAGAAAAAAAAAATGGCAATCTGTTCCCAAAAAAAATCTCGCCCCATACACAGCTGTCTATTTTGCACATGTCCATTGGACACATGTAATATGGTGCAATTAGCTTCACAACATATTATTGTTGTCCTTACCCCTCTCTCAGGGGTTTGAGTGTCCAAATTCATCTTCAAATTCAGTATATATGCACAGTTGTTGCTGTAGAAGAAATGGGCAGTTATGGATGTTCCCCACACCTGTCCTGCACATCCCTAGCTATTTTCCCTATTGTCTTTCCCTCTTTGTGCCCCTTTCTCACCACTTTCCCATCACCTCTTTTTCTTTTCTTTTAAAGAAATTTAGTGCGGGGGTAAGTGGGAGTAAGCACTTTTAAGCAGTAGTAAGCGGGGGTAAGCAATGCGCATACAGAAGAAGCTATTTGAAGCTAACTCTCTGTAAGCATATTTGACTGGAAGTTAAGCATTACTTACCATCACGCAAACATGTGCAAACCCGCTTACAACTGCTTCAAAGTGCGTTAATCACTGTCTCCAACAGTCTCTGTTCTGCCCAGCAACAAAATAAGCAGCCCTTGCAAGTCTCAAACCCAAGACCCTGCACAGTATAGCCAAAGTAATTTACCACTAAGCCAAATCAGATATAAATAAATCTGATATTTTCCCAAACATATCATCCAGCATAGTCATTCAACAGTAGACAACATGTATTTATATATGTAGATGTATATATATATATATATATGTATATATATATATATATATATATACATATATATATATATATATATATATATATATATATATATATATATATATATATACATACACACACACATATATATATATGTAGATATATATATATAAAAGAACACAACAACTACATATATGACCAAAGGCACCATTAATGGGGGTGAGGGGGTCCAATTTAAGTACCTCTTGTAATTATTGATATCACCCCCTCCTCCACAGCTGAACAGATCTGCCTTGCAACACAATACCAACATTTGCAAGTCTTATACCCAGGACCCTACAAAACATAGCCACAAGAAGTTAACAGTAATCCATTTCACCTGTACGATGTCAGGATATTAATAAGATATTATGCAGAACAGTCAACCATAGGGAATGTACAATGTGGAAGCAGTAAACATTCCAATGATACATACACATACACACACATATATGCATATATATATATATATATATATATATATATATATATATATATATATATATATATATGTATATTACTATGTATAGACATGTATAGGAAGATGCATATTTAGAGGGTGCACACGATATTGAACAGCCAGTATCCCCACAGTTGCCACCTTTTAAAATGTACAGTGTTTGATTCTCTCATACAAAAGACAATTATTGCATGAAACGTACCCACAGAGAAGTCAGAGGATATGACACCACACACAGGTTTGCATACATAAGAAATGTTTATTTGTGTACAAGTTCAGTTGTATATGCCATTTGATATAGCTGTTTGGTGTCTGAAATACATACTAACTGAGTAATACAACTCTCAAGCAAAATATTTTATACAGTAATCTGAATGCATAACATATGTTTCTGTCCAGGCCAAGGCCCTCAAGTAGTACAACAGTAAAGAAACACTGGCCAGAAGATAAAACTCAATCAAGACTAATTAATGCAGATGTAGTTCAGCAGCCTCCAATTACACTCTGTACTCAACCCCTAGGGGGAAAAGAATTCAGATGTCACAATGAAAATGTATCTGTTACATAACAATGCTTAACTTCAAACATCACTATCACACTATCAAACAGAACTGTCTGTAAGACAGTAAGCACTAGCCCACCAATGTTCCCAAGGTGAAATGTATGAAAATGTACAGCCATATACCTTAAGGTGTCTTACTACTGGTATCTCTCACATGTTGTAACAGCCTAGGTTATAAGTGGTGCATACCCCTCCCTCATAGAATGACTTACAAGGGCATATAACGGTGCTACATGCACTGACCTCTGGACTGTACAAGGACACACATGCTTTGTCCAGCTGTAGCCCACATATATATGTACCCTACCCCACAATATGTGTGGGGGGTCCACAACATCACTGGAATGATGGCAGGAATGCCAGCACAACATAATG